>NC_090182.1:22585273-22862773 GCF_024679245.1 Pseudorasbora parva
ACCAGCTTATTCATAACCTTAAGGCTAGTATAGTCATACTAAAAGTTAAAATAAATAAATAAATTGTAAGCCACTGTTCTGACGAAGAACCTGGACGCGCTGTGCAGTGTTTACTAAGTGGATATCGTGAAGACTGACATGGAAGAGAAGAAATTGTTGAATAAAGTATTTTTTTTTTTTTAAAGTACATTGGTTAAACCTTAATATTATGACGAGAATAGTCACAAGGACTATTTTAACGATGTATTTACCTTTCTGGGCCTTGAAAGTGGTATACAACTGCAGTCTATGTCGGGTCAAAGAGTTCTCAGATTTCATAAAATGTCTTAATTGTGTTCCTAAGATTGAACAAAGGTCTTACGGGTTTGGAACAAAATGAAGGGAAGGAAATAATGACTTTTCATTTTTGTGCAAACTATCCCTTTAACTAACATTACTTATGAAATAATGCTTACCAGCTCAGATTTAAAAAAATAATAGCTAATACATGTTCTGGTATATGGAATTGTTATCTGTTTTGTTCTGTTTATACTGATCCTAGTAGCCTAAGCTATTTTTTTTTTTAAACCAATTCCTGGCCTCCTTGTCGATCTTGTTCTCCATTTTCCTCTCTGATTCTTTCCATGACAGGCTCAAAAATACAAAAACTGTGTTTTTTTCTTCTTTTTCATTTCAGAAAGCTGAAAGAAAAGCCTAGCATATCTTGAAAACGGAATTGAGAAGCACAGTATTCCCCTTCCCCACTGACTCAGAAGTCTGTCTCCGTTCACAGTTTACACTCATTACCCCTGACAACCTTGACATGGCTTCAGGACATATTAAACTGACATCTCACTGTATTCTTAATGACACCGTTTTATTTTTCACTTCGCTTGCCTGTCTGGTGAGTAAAAACAAGGAGTCTCTCAACAGCTGAACATACAAGTTAATATCCCTTGAGGCTGCAGAAGCTAGTTCTTAAGGTGGGGCAGCACAATGAAAACATAAACATTCCTTTTATTGATGAACACAATGGGGGTCATTCTAGTTTACCACAGGGTCCTCTATTGGGTTTGTGTTTTTTTGTGGATGGGATGAAAACACTTATGGGACTCAGAAATCCACAAAACAGCCTTCTTATTTGTTATTGAATTGGAGTGCTGTGGTGTGGTGCAGCTGGGTAGTAGAACGAGATTGAGAATTGTATTAAGGCTTTGACACCTGAAAGAATAAATCAAAACATGTTCTTCTAAAAATTAATCATATTAAGAGTGGAATAATTGACTAAAATGTGTCATTTTGTCCTATTATTACAAATATAAGCTTTTATATCAATCATCCTGCAAACTTGAGCTTGCTGTGGACCGTAAAACGGCATGCTTGACTGTAACTGAGCTGTAAACTGCTCCTTATAACTTCTGGGAAAAAAAAAAAAAAAATTCTCTCACATTATGCAAATCCCTACCATCCTCCTTAAAGTCTCCAGAGCCTGATATCACAGTATAATCAGTCATAACTAGCTCTTACAGCTAATCCTTCCCACTATGTGTGCAACTGCCACTTACAATTAGCATGTTAGTTTAGCATGTGGCCTTTGCCGTGGAGTAAATATCCACCTCATGGGCATCTAGAGTCACAATTGTGGAGCAATAATTAGCATACCAGTGTTGTTTTAGTATTATTTATAGTATTTATATTACTATTAGCTCTCTCTCTCTCTCTCTCTCTCTCTCTCTCTCTCTCTCTCTCTCTCTCTCTCTCTCTCTCTCTCTCTCTCTCTCTCTCTCTCTCTCTCTCTCTCTCTCTCTCTCTCTCTCTCTCTCTCTATATATATATATATAAGTTTGCATTTTCATTTTATTTTTAATAATTCAGTTTTTTAAGTACTTTATTTATTTGTATTTAATATATAATATAATATATTATGTTTTTTATTTAGTACTTAAACTGAAATAAAAATTATATTCTAAAATCTATTATTTCTAGTATTTTATATTAACGTTAATTCCATTTTTTAAAAATACTTTAAAGGTGCACAGTGTAGGATTTTGCAGTAAAATATCAGCCGCTTGTAAAAATATTAGCTTATGCTGCTTGGCCACGTCTACTCTTTTTGTTGAGCATGTGGGGTAATGCAGTGCTGTTTTACATGGTTAAATCAATTATACTAGATGCAGCTGAGTGTGCTGAAAGTTATGTTATAATGTTACTGTGCATTCGCTTGTGGGAGAAAATGCAACATTTTGCTATACTAGAAATCCAGACGCACCCTAGCGGCAGCAAATTTAATCTGCCGCAGGTGTCGCCTAGCAACTCTCAATACCCTTCTGAACTGTATTCACCTAACTCTTGCCGGGACAATCACATTGTGTATAGAGTCGGTGGGCCGGGCCATAATGACGAGAGCCGAGTTGCGTTTGCGTGCTTCTAGTAAACACAGAAACTGGCGAACGGCGGTCATTCGAATCAGCTTTGACCGCGACTCTGGAAGACTTGGAGTTAAGCTTTTCTCTGAGAAAAGAACGGCGCTGAAGTCATCCTTAAAAAGGGAAGATGTATTCGGAGTTTTGCAGACCGGATACGGCGAATGTTTAATCTATCAATAAGCTCTGTTTCACCTTTGTTGCTCTGGTTGGTGGTAGCGCTATCCTATCGCGTGCAGAGAGAGTTTGAAAGACAACCGTTTATCCCGCCCCTCGGATTGAGCCCTGTCTATGGTGAGTTTCCAGACCAAACATCTTAATGTGTGGGTCTGGTTTGTCAGGCTAACATTTTGCAGTAATCTAGAACAGTATTAGAACATCATATTAATAAAAACAGGATGACTAAATGACTGTTGCTAAATGGCATGCAATTCATTTTAAAATCTATTGTATGATGGAGAAAGAGCTCTCTGATTATGCTATGACGAGACACTTAGCTCACGATACGAGGCATGCAATTGAGTTCTCGAGAATGAGAGGAGACGAGATTTTTGCACAGTATTTAAGAAATCCTCAATTACAAAATTCATGACTAAAAAAAAAGTCTCAGATGCATTTTGAAATATTTTAACTGATCCTCTATAAATGAATGTCATTTCAGTTCTACTTTCGAAGTATGACTTATCAAATGCATTGAAAGACATCAATACTCAAGCACTGTAAAAAGTTTTGCAAAAAAAAAAAAAAAAAAAAAAAAAAAAACTGAATGGCTTCTCTCCTGCATGAATTCACACAAGTCTCTTAAGACCTTACTGTACATGAATTATCAGCCTCCAGAACTTCTGACTGAATAATAGGCTGCATGTGACCTCCTAATTGAACTCAATTGAACATAAAAAAAATAAATAAATACAATGTCTTAGTCTTATTAAGATCCACGTTGAATTGGTGTGTTGTTGTGCATTTTTCAAGAGCATTTGATGGCAAGAGCTACACACAGCATATGACGCTATGATGTACATTCGAAGCAGAAGTATAAATTGTGCTTAAGGGCCCTATCATACACCCGGTACAATGCAACACATTTTTTTGCTAGTTTCAGTGTGACATTCATTTTCACATTTTCAGCAGATTTTGTTAATTTGTGTTTTTTAAATATTAAAAATAAAAGGATTCTTCTTTGGAGAAGCATTCAGTCTTTCCACTTAAATTCTGCCATTTAATTGTTGCAAGCGGGAAGATGAGACTCTGATTGGTTTATTGCACTTTATGCCCAAAACACACCCATGATGACTCATTAAGGTCTATAAGATATATATATATATATATATATATATATATATATATATATATATATATATGTATTGTTTTTTCTGTTTTGTTTTGTTTTGTTTTTCTTGATCCCAAAGCAACCCTAGAATGGAAAGTTGAGAAACATTTTTACAGTTCTTATCTTTCATTTAAATTTAAAATCTAACCCATCCATACTTTTTCATGCAATAAAAAACTCCCATCCCCTCTTATGTTCACATCCCTTAGTCCTCTTTGAGAAAACATTTCAACTCTGTCCTTAAGAGCCATCAACCATCATTATCTCCCTTCATCATATCCAAGCCCTCTGCCCCTGATTTGCTTTTAAGAGATACCAGACCACAAGAACAGATCAAAGCCCTTATAATATAATCCCTGCATATTCATATCTGCCTGAGGGAGGATCCCATAGGGCCCTGAAAACCTAGTCTTGCCCTTTATTGTAAGTTTAATAAAAATAAAAAAAGTCCCCAATGAGGACAGCATTTCCTCCATCCATTGTTGATTATCCTCTAAGAGATGTCATATCTGAAAACCATCTAGAAAGCTAAACAGAGCACCTTCCTATCTGTTCTGAACCATAACTGTTATCATATAACAGCACAGCCCAGGCCGAATGCCTTAAATTGGAGATTGCATGCAAGCATTGGCCTGAAGATAAATCCCAAACCACACTCAGTAGATATACAATATTGAAATAATGTGCATAACTATTGTAAACAATATGTTGTTTTTGGGAGCAGATGAACATTTCCACTTTCCCTTGTGGCCACATATAGGGAAGCAATAATATAAATGTAAAAAAAAAAAAAAATCATTAAAGTGTTTTCCTGTGGTCCATTTTTACATGTTGCACTAAAATTTGCATGCTGCTAACAGTCAATTAGTCACTAGCGCAGTGGCTCACACCTGCGGTCAGTCAGACAGAGGTAGATTGGAAGGAGTCAAAGAGCAGTCTGGTGTCCAGTCCTGGCTCTTCATCAAACACTTAGCGTGGCCAGAGCAGTTTGACATCAACCAGCTGCTGTATGTCATCTTTTCCTCTCCCTCTCCCCATCTCCGTTCATGGACATAGAAGGCTCCACTCAGATTACACTTACTTTGGCAAACCTTCATCCATCCAGAGCTGTTTAATCTTCTCCAGTAGTGAATCTCTTGCAGCTGCCTGGCCTGCACCACTTTGATCACCGGAGTGCACAGTGTGTGTCTCACTCCCGTTGCCTGATCACAGCTGTCTCAGCTGGATGTGTTCTCCAGCATCGCTGAAGAGCTTGGCCCTTAAAGACTGTCAAGTATACAAGACTTCATTCCAAATGCACACGACTCGGTTATGTTACTTCAAAAGATGTGGGCCACACAGCTACATTTTCAACCTGTTAACGAGACCTAAATCTCACTGCAACCGTACAGGTTTGAGCTTCAAAACTACAATAATCACCTATTTTAGTAAATCTAAAATGTGAATTATTTTAAGTATTTTATTTGAAAACTAACATTTCCCATGATATTAAAATTTGTTTTTTACCGAATTGGTTTAACCGTTGAATGGCTGATATTACCAATAAAAAACACTAAATTAAAATAGATGTATAAATGACTATTATGGTATTGAATGCTAAAACGTACAGTATAAAAAAGAAAGATGCTAATTTTGAGATTACAGTGTTATTCAATTATTATTGACCGTAAAGATTAGCTTTAAGCTATAGATGAAAACGACAAAGGAAAACAATATGGTTAAATTAGCATGCAACATTGGACAATGCATAAACAATTTTAACAGAGGCCGATTAAAAAAGAAAGAAAGAAAATAAAAAATAAAAAAAACAATAACCATTGTGGTCTCAATATATTTTGCATTTGATACTTTTCAGAAAAGTATGGCTCTCAAATTACATTTGAAAATATATGAAAAGGAAAAATACTGCTAAGGAAAAGGGAATTTTGCACTGAAACAAAGTTGTTGGGGGTTCTTTCCTAGAAGGTAATATATCCACTCCTCAGCCTTCAAAGCCCTGGCTCAAAGGGGAACTGACGAAAGAGGAAAGCTTTCGTTTGAGAATGGTCTGTTCAAAAGTATTACCTCCATCTGCTAAAGGCTCTCTTTATGTTTCCCCAAAGCCTTTTCCTCTCCCCCTGCACTGACCGTTGTGTCCAAACTAATCAGGCTACCTGTCGTCAGCGTGACCAGTCTCAGTCTGTTCATTTGGCAGATCCAGAGACTCTTCTGTCAGCCAAGTGACAGAAAAAAAAAGAAAAAAAAAAACTCCAAACAGTCTTTCTCACTGACATCTGGCTTGTTGGCTCATTGCTGAGACAGAGCACCATATCTGGTTCTCTGACAACAAGGACAGCAAACAGAGAGTCTGCAGTAAATAGTGATTTTTTTTTTTTTTAATACCAGAATTTTTAATGTGTCAAATATCTTTTTTTTTTTATTATTACAATATTTTTTTTTATATCACTATTATTTAATTAATTATTTATTTATTTAATTATTTATTTATTTATTTATTTATTTATTTATTTATTTATTTATTTATTTATTTATTTATTTATTTATTTATTTATTTATTTATTTATTTATTTATTTATTTATTTATTTATTATTTTAACTTTAGTTATTTGTACAGGTGTTAACAATAATGAAATTATAAATGTCGGAAAGAGTTTATGTTGGAGAGACTTTTGGCATCCAATTGATTGCTATTTACTTTTAATTTTTTTATATAATGAAATAAATAAATTTGAAAACAGGCATTCTACCTCCCATCTCATTTCCCAGAAATCACAGTTGCTAAAAGGCCACCGCATAATACGCAAGCAGTACAGTGATCAGTCAGTGTCTGAGATCAAAACCACCAACCCACATTTGTGCATCTCCATATAAAGGTCAGCTGATGATTCATGAGAGTTTTCTGATGGGAGGGATAGTTGTCTTTCCAAGGGGGCACAAACTTCTGGTCAAAATGTCCCCTATGTTCAAGATAAATCCATTATGAATGAAACACAATTTCTACACAAATTAGTAAATCAAACCACTTAAAGGTGACATCGGATGTCCATTTTACAAGATATATTTCTGATTTCCCAAGAGCGTGAGTTGAAATATTAGTTGAAAACACCCCAAATATTTGTTATAGCATGTTAAAATTACCCCTCTTTTTTGAGGTGAGCAAAAATGTAATTAATAATAATAATTTGTTACATTTATATAGTGCTTTTCTGGGCACTTTAAAGCGCTTTACATAGAAGGGGAATCTCCTCAACCATCACCACCTGGATGATGCGACGGCAGCCATATTGCACCAGAACGCTCACCACACACCAGCTGATTGGTGGAGAGGAGATTAGTGGAGTGATTAAGCCAGTCATTATATGGGGATTATTAGGAGGCCATGATGGACAGGGGCCAACGGGCAAATTTTGGCCAGGATGCCGGGGTTAAACCCCTACTTTTTATCAATGAGATTTTTAACGACCACAGAGAGTCAGGACCTCGGTTTAACGTCTCATCCGCAGGATTGGTGCTCTTTGACAGTACAGTGTCCCCATCTATACACTGGGATGTTAGGACACACACAGACCACAGGGTGAGCACCCCTTGCTGGCCTCACTAACACCTCTACCAGCAGCTACTTGGTTTTCCCAGTTGGTCTCCCATCCAGGTACTGGCCAGGCTCAGCCCTGCTTAGATTAAGTGGCAGCTTCAAACCAGTCTTGAGCTATTGGGTGATATGGCTGCTGGTAAAAACATGCCGCTTTTGTGTGTGTCCCTTTAAATGCAAATTAGGTGGTTCTCCCAACACAGAGGGTAGAGCTTCATGAGCTCAGGCTCAAAGCTACTACAATCTCTTTCATGCAAAATCCGAACAATCTCGAGTTTTAAGAAACTGTGAGTATCAGAATATATGCTGCATGCAGAAAGAACAGGTATAGTTTAGTTTAATTATGGTTTAAATTATATGCTTGTATCCACTATTAGTACAAGCCTGTTGCAGCAAATCCTGTCTAAATGGCGGCCAAAACTTTACTGATGAGTATTATTTAGTTTATTGTACATCATACACAAGATGAAGTGTCCCTTTTGACGGATATATAATATTAAATAAAATATATTTTAAACTTTATATCCATAAAACAACTATAAACGATAAATTTGAATAAAGTATGTGCTCTCCCTTTCTTTAACTGCCATATCCAGTATCGCTATGGAGACTATAAGCCAGAGCTATTCAAATCTTACCCTGGAGGGCCAATGCACTGCAGAGTTTAGCTCCAACCCTTATCAAACACACCTGAACATGCTAATCAATGTCTTAAGGATCATTAGACAATCACCAGTGGGTGTGTTTGAATAGCCCTGCTATAATCTGTATCACGAACAGTTAGCACTAATTCATCGAGTTTTGTATTGTTACTTTGTACTGACCCTTGTTCACAATGCAGTCTATTATAAATGATTCACACAGACATAAACAAATTTAGGTATGTGGGGGCACATTCTCTTCAAAAACAAAACTAATCCACTGCGTCTTTGGCAATTTTGATGTCAGGAGTACAGGAATACTGTTATGTTCATTCTTACATCCTACAACAAAACTTGCTTACAAGATATTATTGTTGCTACTTGCTAAAGCTGCTCCGGGGCAGACCGCGTACAACTCACTCAGGATGGGGTCTATGCTAATACGACAAAGTCCATTAGCAGTTGTGGGTGGTCTTATTCACATTACTAGATACCTACATAGAAACTGGTTGCAAATAAAAAAAAAAAGAGTTTCAGACTCAGAGAGCCCATAACAGACTGGCTGTGTGTTTTCTTTTTAGCTTTAATAAGCTGACAGACAAGCCAGAAACCTAAGTAAATGAAAAAAAAAAAAAAAAAAAAGATTAAATTTTCATTTGATCTCCCTTTTGAAGAAATATTCTCAATCAAAACCTACAACAATGACTTTGTTTAGCAAAACCTGCACTAATATGGACATTTCTGCCAATATTGTTAACTGATACAAATACATTTTTTGAACATTTGCAAGTGGTATATTTGCGGCTATTATATATGGTTGCATAAAACACTTAACTGTGTTAACACCAAGCACAAATGGCACAGTGCAAAACTATCCACAATGCAAAGTCAAAGAGAGCCCATTAAAATATGTTAAACTGTCCACACTGGACAAGTCGTGAAAAGACAAAACATGTGACAAGACTATTTTTTTTTTTTTTTTTTTTTTTTTTTTACAGTCCATTACTATGGTTAATAATGTCAATCATTGCAATTTTGGATTCAGCATAACACCTCTATAAGATGACTCTTTAAGCCATTCGTGGCTTAGAATGGTAACCTGAAGGTTGAGGGTTCAATTATCAGTACCAGCAGGAAATGCCTGAGGTGACCTTGAGCAACGTAACTTGGGCTGCGTCCGAAACCTGGAAAATGCTGCCTTCGGAGGACACATTTGAAGGAAGGAGGGCATCAAGCTGGGTCCGAATCTAATGTTTGCTTCACTTCCTGCCTCCTGAGATACCTTCATCTGATGGATTTTTGAAGGCAGCGTACATGTGTCCTTCGCTGCCTTTGATATCCCACAACCCTGTACTTTCCATTCAGTGACAGTTGAGCTGGAAAAAAAAAAAAGATGGCGTCCAGAAGTTGTGTTTGCGGGTCTGTTTGTGTGTAAATGTACAATTTTTGGCAAACATATTACACTTCTGATGTCATTTCTAGTGAGAAATCACTACTGTAGTAATTAAATATGTGTTTAGTTCCCACCAGAGCTCTCTCTATTTTTCTGTAGATCATTAAAGTGTTACACTGCCTTAGAAGTCTGTCCGAAATTAGTTTCATGAGATGCCTTCATGCACAAAATGCTGCCTTACAAGTCATTGTCTGATGAGACAGCGAGGCAAAGAGTTAGCAGTCTAGGTTTTCCTAACTATCTATCACTCCCGGGTATCGCAGCAAAATGGCTGCCCACTGCTCCTGCTGTGTGCAAACCATGGTTTGCAGTGTGCGTGTTCACTACTCCTAATGTGTGTGCAGTAACTTGGATGGATTGAATACAGAGGAAAAATATTGAGTTACCATGCTTGGTCGTCCCTTTCACTTTTATAAAATAAAACAAATCAAATTGTGAATATGATATACAAAGATAATGAGAATGAATAACTCTACATGACACAATCTATTACATAGTCTTTAAAATTTCTTGGTCATAATTAAAGAAATAAAAGCAGATTCTGAACTACAATCCTAAATGCTTGAAACAATGTAAAGAGAAACCCTTGACACACTTTACAGAGTTCTCTCACAAGTATGAGAGTTTGAAAGTAGTTACTGAAATATTGGTACTTTTGAATACACAATATAGACTGATGATACAACAATAAGGTCCTTTAAAACGTATTATCTCTAGTCAAAAGTTCGGTACGACATGACAACATTTTCAATTTGCAGTAAAGGATGGTAGGGTATCACTTTGTGTGACAAGTCTTTTATTTCATATTAAATTTATTTTTCAAGATTGCTTCTGTCTCACTCCTCTTTCTTTCTCGCCACCCGCTCTATGAAATGAGGGATGGGTCACTTCAATTTATTTAGTTTTTACAGTGTTGCCCCTTCACACATTCCCCAACACTCCAAAGCAATTATATTAAAGACAGCCTATAACCTCAAGTAAGGTGTCCATTTGGGTCACAAATACATATATATATTAAAAAAATAGCTGTAATTAGTTTTGAAATAATGAACGTTTGGCCCCTATGGCACGCCATAATTAACATTCACTTTGCATATCTTAGTGTTTGCCAGCCAACCCTGACACTTCAAGCGCTCCAAGCTCCTGTCTGAGTCTCTCTCTCTCCTTCTCTATCTGTGTGTCTCTGTGTTTGTGCTTTAGTGCAGTTGTGTCTATACTTCCACTTCTCCCATTGAGACCAGAGGGTATGTGGGTCTCCTTCTCCCTAAAACTCTGTCTAAGTGTCACAACCACTCTTCAGAACAAGCTCCACCTGACATATGAAATCAATCCAACCAATCATGACTGTGTGCTGGTGTGCTGTTGGCCTGTTGCCCACACATCAGATTGTTTCGGAAAGCACCAGTGTTTCCCATACATTGATTTATGTGTGGCGGCCCACCACGATATCAACAATGACCGCCACAAATAGATTTCATTGCTTCACATTAATTTACTAGACTGTCGCGGGCCGAAATTAAATGTAAACTTCTCATAATAACATTATATGATATTTAATAACATTTCCCGTTCAAGGGACTCGAGCTGCGTTACCGCTCTGGGAACGCCTCTGCGTGATTGCGTCGTGAAGCACGTATGTAATCAGTCCAATAGAAGGATGGAATGTCATAGGCGGGTGACGTCATCGACCCGGAAACTATAAAGCCTGCCAGCAAACACACGCCCCCAGCTTCTGTTGCCTTCAACAAGCGCTCTATGTTTCATTGTCCAAACTGTCTCTGTGTTGTGTCTGAGTTCAGACTTTGTTATTTTTCTCACAAAATCACACACACTTACTGACAGAGAGAATGGCGAACGAACAATCGTTCAGAAGGTGTGTTCCTCCCTGCTCGCGTTTTCTTTCGAGCAGGGATACACACCTGATGTGCGTTGTTTGTTTGGGTGAGCAGCACGCGCAGTCAGCACTCGAGGGTGCCGGCTGCGAGCATTGTGAGGCGCTGCCTCTTCGCGTGCTGCGATCCCAACGGGCGATCTTCGAGGAGGGCGCCCTGGCTCGTGCTCCCCCCGGCACGGGTCCCGTTGCTGCCGAGGCACAGCGGAGGCTAATGTCGTGGGGTTCGCAACTGGATCTAACGGAAGGGTTTGAGACAGGCCCCGCCCTTTCTCAGCCTTCACCCGTTAGATCCATGGCTGTTTCTCCGGGTTCGAGAGCCCGCTCTGCGGTTTCTCCCGCCCGGGGCGTGGCCGCGGTGCTGCAGTTATCTTCTTCCGAGGAAGATGTCTGCAGTATCGACGTGGGTGTTGAGGATTCACCACTTCAAACCCCCGCGAGTGAGGAGCTTGTGGAGGTTTTGAGCAGGAATGTGGCTAAATTAGATATTGAGTGGCCAAATGAACAGCAGGAGCGCACCTGAGTAAAAAGCAGGCTTGATGAGCGCTTTCTGCCAGCCCGTTTTACTCAGCCTCCACAGCGGAGCTTGCCGTTTTTCACTGATCTCCACACTGAGGTGTCAAGATTGTGGAAGCGGCCCATGTAATCCAGAGTTTTCAACCCCCATACAGCAGTATACAGTAACATCGCAGGGTTGAAAAGGCATGGTTATGGTTCGATGCCGAGGGTGGAAGAGACGCTCGCGAGCCATCTCTCTCCCGATTCGGCATCGGCCATTAAAGCTCCCGCTTTACCCACTAAGGCCCTAAAATTAACATCTGCTTTAGTGGGTAAAGCATACTCGGCAGCAGGTCAGGCTACCGCATGTCTGCATACAATGGCTATTATGCAGGCATACCAGGCTGAGCTGCTGAAGGACCTGGGGGAAAGTGATAAGATCGGGGCTGATATAGTGCATGAGCTCCGATCCTCTGCAGATTTAGCCCTCCGTGCCACCAAGGAGACGGCCAGATGCCCTCGCAGGGTCATTCCACCAACCCTGCCCAAGCGTCGGGCGTGGAGGGCTCTCATGGGTCATCCGAGGATGGCTCGTGCCCTCTAAGGAGGGGAGTGGCGCCGCCGAGTCAGTTGTTCCCTGCCGGTTTGCCGTTTCAGGGCACTGCACTCATGGTGCAGAGTACATCAGAGGCCAGCCTCGAGAGGCTGGTACCCTTAGTAGATTTTGCTGTGATGTGTATAGTTGCATTGTGTACTAAGTCCGACGGAAAAAGAAAACTTGTAACTATGTGGAAAATGTTGGCGTTATTTTCTCACTTACTGATACACTTACAGAAACGTTTCTTCAAATTGTGAACTAATTACCCAGAAAACAAAGAGTGCTACTTTTATAATCACTGAAGCTGTCGGTCAGTTCAGTGTGATACTATAAAACAATGAAAGCCGAACATTTACTAAGAGACAAATATTTAAATGTTCCATATAAAAAGTTGGTTGTTTGCAGATTACTGTTGTTATTAGAGGTACATTTTATCTGTAAATCAATTTTAGACCTATGTTTGACTAGTTTATTCTAAACCCGTTTATCAAGCACCTTGCTAAGCCACTCTGCCCTGACACCACCACAAGTAAATTTTCAACCTATGGGAAACACTGAAGTCAGAAGGTTATTTTGATATTCTTTAATCAAAAAATGCACTCAGCGTTCAATCAGCCTAATAGTGAATTAGCAGAGTTGGCAATATACCAGGGCTGGTTGTCACACTTTTTGAAGGGAAAGGTCACCCAAAAATGAAAATTCTGTCATGATTTACTCACCCTCCAGTTGTTCCAAATCTGTATTAACTTTTTTTCTCCTGCTGAACACAAAATATTTTGACGAACGTCAGTACAATTATTAATTTATTTTTGCCAATGGGGCTGAGTCAAAATATCTTCTTTTGTTGTTGGAGAAATTCATACAGGTTTGGAACAACTTGATGATGAATGAATGATGACAGAATTGTTATATTTGGGTAAACTTTTTCTTTGAATTCATATTTGTCATTATAAGCCTTAAAGTCAAGTCAATCCATTAATCATTTACAATGGCCAAAAAACATAGTTTGAAGAACCTGCCGTAACCAGATCCAGCATATTGTAGGCCCTTTATATTGCAGTATACAATTTATATTCATATTTATATTATATTCATTTATATAATATGTATACAGGCTCTTCAGCATATATATATATTACTGTGTGTAATAGTATAGTATATTATATTAGTATATATTATATTGGATAACCATTTAAAATGTTGGGTTTAGAAATTGTAACATGTTACTAAAGCATGTGAAACTGGAGTAATGATGCTGAATATACAGCTTTGCTATCACATGAAAAACATATTTTAAATACATTAAAATATAAAACCATTATAATAATATAAGTATACCATTGTAATATTTAACAATATTATTGGTTTTCCTTTTATTTTTTTTACGCAGACTTCGTATTTTATTTTGATACATTTTATATATAAAATCAAAATCAATTGAGATCTCCTATTCCCAGTCAGTGTCCCACAATCTGCTACCAAAATATAAAGGACACATGCTTTCTTCTTGCACAGACCGTCAGCAAGAACACAGATCTAAGCGTGTATCATCTAGCGATATTCCATTAGTTACGTGGGAGTCATTAGCAGTCCATCAGTCTTGCATGCTATCTGCAGTCATAACAATTCCAAATAACCATTATCATTTTGAATATGATCTTTACATGATTATCCTCTAAATGACTGCCCCCTTCTCCCCCCCCCCCCTCTCTGAAGCGTTTGGATTGACAATTCTACAAAAAGCAGCTCAAGTTATGAGAAACGCCATTCAACACAAACGACACACATAAAAACAAATAAATTGATCACAGTGAAAGGAAAGAACCTCATTTCAGTGCCAGTAGTGGTAATACTATACAATCGGTTTACAGGATATTAAGGGTCTGGTGGGTGGGCTTCAGGCTTAATGGCAGTAACAAAGTCAAGAGAGAGAGAGAGAGAGAGAGAGAGAGAGAGAGAGAGAGAGAGAGAGAGAGAGAGAGAGAGAGAGAGAGAGAGAGAGAGAGAGAGAGAGAGAGAGAGAGAGAGAGAGAGAAGGAAGGAAGGAAGCTGGTTTTAAACTTGATGCTGAGGTAGTTTTGTCTCATAGGGCCTTCAGGGCAAAGATAGGTATCATTGCATCTGCGGCACTGGAAATGTGTGGAGAGGATCTATAAACATCAGGGGTCATATTCACAAAACATTTTATGTTACCACTAAGAGTTCTCCTTATTGGCAGTAAATTACTTAGGTAAGATTTTGCTCATAAAATACAATTCACAAAGCTAATGAGATATTTTACTAAATAAGAGAGAGAAGTATTAAGCTAAAAGAAAGGGCGGAGTTCACCGCTTTGGTATGGATGATGTCAACATGTTTACTAACTATGCACACAGTGATTGGCTGATCACTGCCAATTTAATAATAGAACTATTGAAGAATGAGATATTGTGGCCATATGCAAATAAAGATTTTAAAAAGTAGACTGTCTCAATGATTAAATTACATGTTAAAGTACACTCACCTAAAGAATTATTAGGCACACCATACTAACCTTCAGAACACCATACCTTCAGAACTGCCGTAATTCTACATGGCATTGATTCAACAAGGTGCTGAAAGCATTCTTTAGAAATGTTGGCCCATATTGATATGATAGCATCTTGCAGTTGATAGAGATTTGAGGAATGCACATCCAGGGCACAAATCTCCGATTTAGGAGCTGGTTTTAACACTAAAATCCTTTGGGAAATACTCTTAGAACAAAAATGTAGCAATCCTAAAAATAGAACTGACACCCATTATTTTTAAGAGTTTTTCTCTCCTAAATTGGCACGTTAGGAGCTACTTTTAGCTTTGAGATATTTTGTGAATACGGCCCCTGGTTCCCTGAACAATGCAGGTCACCTTAGGTGAACAAAGTATTGCTTTCAAATCAAGATTTTCATTCACTAGTAATGAACTCAAACTGGCAAGTTTTTTTTTCATTTCATACCACAGTATGGGATGAAATGTGATTAAATTGTTTCAGAACCTCCTCACGTCACCATCCATTCAATCCCCTACTAAACAAAACTCCTCATTGCACTCCTTGACCTTATTCCAAAGATACCTGAATGGTCTACTATTTCCAGAATTTGAAATGTGGATCGATGCGCACTCTAACAGCTGACATTGCCCACAACCCATTGTGAGTTGGACAAGGATTTGATTAGAACTCCAAACGCGGATAAAAAGTGTTATAATACCACAAACATGACGGATGTGAGAGTCCGACGGTTAAGTTGAGAGGTTTAGATAAAGGGGTTTGAGTGATCAATTATCAGTATTTAACCTGATGAAAATATATTTATTCAGTGCTATCCACATTATAACTCAACTGCAGCAGCATTATGAACTTGTGTAATGATATGTTTGGCCATTAATTTTAAAATGCATCAGTATATTTAAACTGCAAACACACGAGGAGATTCTCTGCATTAAAGACATTTAACACATGGCAGATCAACGTGCGGCTATTAATGTCACACTTGGCATTGCGCGAGGATCCAAGCGAGAGCGCGTCTGCGAATCATGGCAAGTTTAACAAGAGTGACTGTTAGGGAAAGCCTTTTTTTTGGAGATGGTTTAGGTGTGTTTCATGCAAATGACTAACTTTGTGTAAGCGGCCACTCATTTAGAATACTCCAAATGCACTAACACCAGAACGAGGTTAAGAACAAATTAATGTGCGTATGAACGATTTGTGAATCAGGCAGAGATTTGTGTGTGAAAGTTCTCCTGTGCGTACAAATACAAAAGAATCCATGAAATTATTAGTGAACGAGAGCCATTGTGTTCATATTACAAAACACTTTTGTTGATATTGAGGCAAGTAAAGTTAGGAACAGGTGTGGTGGTATGAGTAAGTTGTAAGGGAAGTGTCAACAGTGTAATTATGAATGTAATTAAGTCCTTTCCCCACCAGTGTTTAAAAAAAAAAGTTGCCATCCTCTTCCTGGATTTTTGACCATTTTTTAAAAACAGTAATTAGCCCATATAATTTTTTTATTTTATGAATATTTGAGCATCCTAAAGAAAGAGCTGAGCAAAAAGCTGGGAAAATAATGTTTTTGTCAAAGACTGTATCCAGATCAAATTCAGAGCAATGATCAAACACGGATGGATTAGATCGAGGCCATCAACACCCCTAATATGCATGCACAGTCCTGTAGCTCTGTCCTGGGACAACATTTAATACAGTAAAATGCAACCCAGGCTCAGTGGAAATACGTTACTCTGCCTACATTTCTGCAACACCCTAATTATGTACCTCCAGGTACGTTTACCTGCACTTTTTGGGTAAAACGTCCACCAGAGGCGCTAAGTGGTAATATTTTTTCTCTATTCCCAGACTGATCTCATGAAATGGCGTATATATGACACGCCAATTCATATGCCATTTTGGCGTGCTATCAAGACGCATAATCTCTTTTTAGCGTGTTTATCAACGCCGTTTCATTCTATCCCCCTACACTGCCCCTACCCCTAAACCTAGCATCATACACACACACACACACACACACACACACACACACACACACACACACAACAACACACAGCCCCTAAACCTACCCATCACAAGAAACATTCTGTATTTTTACATTTTCAAAAAAAACAATTTAGTATGTTTATAAATCCATTTAGCTTGTTGACACACACACATATTCAGAAACATTTTGAACGTGTAACTCAAACCCTTCCCTAAACCTACCCATTCGAATATTATAAATATAACAGGCAGATATGACTGCATACATCATTTATTCAGAAAGTACAAATATTCCAAGTGTTCCGAGGCCAAATGATTGATTTGTGTGAAGAAAATTCTCAAAAACGATCAGTAAAGTGGAATCCATCCGGCAAAGATTAATAATACATTTCAAATATTGCCGCCGGAAGAAACGTCACATCAGCTTTGACAGCATTGGCTGTCGTGTGTCTCGTGAACAATTGCGTCATTACGTCAGCTTTGATTGTAAAATGCCATTGGCTCTCGTGTGTCTCGTAACCGATCGCGTCATTCAACTTGTTGTGTATCATTTGAATCAGAAATATGAATGAACGAGTGCGTGTGTGTTCTGTTTGCAAAGGAGCGTGATCATCATTTCAACGACTAAAACATTAAGATCAACTCTGTTCTTCACATGAAGATATTGTATGACTTCAGAAGACTTGGAATAGAACATGAGTTAATACTTTTATAAAGTTTTTTGGTCAGTTTTTGCAATAAATACACGTGACTGTACATTTATTTGCCTGTTACTGTTATGTGTTTTATATTGTTGAGAATTAGTAGGTTTAGGGTAGGAGTGGAGTTAGTTTGGTTAGTTTATACAAAATATAAAATTAGGCTATAAATATTCATTCTCTGAGATCAGTCATGGTGTCATGTTGCGCATCTGGAATGGAGAAAAAAATATTACCACTTAGCGCCTCCGGTGGACGCTTTACCCCAAAAGTGCAGGTAAACGTACCTGGAGGTACATAATTAGGGTGTTGCAAAAATGTAGGCAGAGTAACGTATTTCCGATGAGCCCGGGTTGGTAAAATTAGATAGTTTTGATTTATATTATGTTTAATGTTGATGATCACATTATTTTACATATGCATTTGCTTACATACTATCGCTTGTTTTACTGCGTTTTCCTGACATGTGTTTTGATCAGGAGATTCTGTACTCATTCAGAAGATGCGTAATAGTGCCCTAGCGTCTAGCAAAAAATGAAACGAGCAAAAGTCTATGTTTGGCAGGGAAGTGTTTTGCCATAAATAATGGAACATTTTGGAAACCAGAAATTAATTACAGATGTAAATACTTGTAGGGATTTTTTATTTTCAAATGTAAGTACAATGGAAAATCATGTATGTACACACTAAGTGCATTGCATAATGATTAATAAAAATCTTAGTTACACAATAAGTGCATTGTATAATGATTAATAAAAATGTTAGAAGTAGTTAACTTAATATAAAGTGGGCCCATGTCATCTAATGAATACCTAGGATTCATTGTTATCCCCTGGTAAATTATGGTAAATTATGTTATGAGAAACGAGAAGAAAGATAACTCTTTATTCTGTTTACCATGGTTAACTCTCACAAGTGAAAGGCAAGTATCTGAATATCAAAGCAGAATTTTTATTTTGTTTTATTTTTTTAGAAGGATCACCATTCTGCTGAACGGAGTAAGTAAGACCTCTGGCCTGTGGAGATAGGGAAATGATAGAGAGCAGGAGAGAGACAAAGAAATAAACATAAATGCATGCTTGCCATTTTAGCTGTCTTCCTTGGTTTTCCTCCCCGTGAAACCAAACCAATGTGTGCCTGTCGTGCTCTAGCGAGCTAATAGCACATTATGGCTCAATATTAAGAAAACTGTAACAAAGAAACTGAAAAAAGACAAGAAACTATGGCTGGCAGAGCAAGAGATGGCGTGAAAGAAATAATTTTGTCTTCATTTGTAGTTTTTTCTTCTATCCACAGACAAAGATGACCCTTTTTTTCCACTGCTGATCAAATGGGAAGATCGCCCAAGTTGGAGCATCATTAAGACCCGTCCGGCATTCCATTGATCATCATGGGCCTGGGAAAAAAAAACGAAATGTAGACGATGTGTTCATTACCGAAAGACTTCCTCATCGCAAGAGTGGTTAGCGGTGTCTGGTGGGGGGAGGGGGTCGTGGCTGAGGAAAAGAGGTGGAAGCAAAACGACTAAAGCCATTGATCTTTGATCCATGACAATAATTAGCATACCATTAGCATGGAGTGTAAATATTAAACATGTCAGAATGTGCCATTTTCTTTTCGTCAGCGCTCTAATGATAGTAATCCCAGCTACAAAACAAGCGCAAACTCGACTCGTAAAAGGCACAAATCAAAGCGAGGATAAATCATAATTTCATTAGCCGGCTGCCAGACTCTGGCTTCAGTCATGACGGACTGCAAGATTCGTAATTAAAAGAATGCGCTGTGTTGCGTTAATGACATGGACTTGTTCATCATACATTGCAGGCCAAAGTCATAAGTCTTCAGCCCCGAGCAGAGTGTAAATAAAGTTAGGAAAATGTCCTGTGTTAGACTGTGGTCTTCATATAAACACAACTAGAGGCAGCCTGTCAGTTGTGTTGGTTATAAATATTATCTATTTTATAAAATTGTATTTGTGTGTAAAATATGACCTATAAAACAGAGGCACATACAAACAAAACGTGTATTTCCACGCTGCTACTGTGCATTTCAGCAAAATCCTATGAGCAAGTGAGTCGTTGGCTGATACCAATTTTCAGATAATTATTATTAAAGCAGCCCCAGGTAACTGTTCAACCTTCATAATATATTTTCAAGACTCTTGTGATGATACATTGACTTACAATAGGTTGAATGACACGTCTGCCATAGCCTGACAGGGTCTGTATCATTTTTAATCATACTTTTAAACTTCGGGTTTCGGGTAGTAACCCGAGAACAAAAAGAACTACAAAATGTGACTGCTTTACGGCATATACGTCACTTCCACCAACACCCACACTTCCTTAAATTAGGACCTGCGAGCCCAACTATCATTTTTTTGCCAGATGTTATAGTCATGGCCACAGCAGCACAGAAAAATAAGAAAGTAAAGGTTTTGTCCGAGGAAAGCAAAAGAGGAAACGAGAAAGTGATCGGATTAACTTTCAGGTACATTTTTCAACTCCCTTAGCAGTTAAGTTTTGCTGCGTATTGTCATTGCGCCACTGCACCCATCCCATGGTATACCAGCAACATTTCTTGATTACTGAACAGGAATGAGAGAATAGTTCCTTAGCCATATCGGTCTAGAACATCACAACTTTTAATTTTCCATCAGTCTTAGTAGACAATGTAACTACAAAGGTGTCAAGTTTTAAATTGAAACAATATCAAAACTCGTTGGTCAGTTTTGAGCTAAATGCTAACGGTCTAATTAGATTCAATTATCTATGCTAAAAGTGCTACCGTCAGACTCAGAGATCGGCTGAATGGATTCAAAAACAGTAAAACTCAACAGTTTAACTCTACACTGTAAAAAAATACAATAAAACGTCCCCAATTAAACATTTTCTAGTGACTGATCACATCTACATTTTTCAGTTGGCCGAATTGAAATTCTGTTAATTGATGCAATTTAATTCACAGACATTAAATTCGTCCAAATGAAAAATTTCAATGTGATCAGTTGATGTGATTTGTTTGTACTGTGTAAGGGAATTAGGAAAAAAAAATTCAACAACAACAACAACAAAAAAGCACCGTGTTCCTTTAAGCTGGCAGTGAAAAATAGGAGAAATAATCACGGGCAGTTGAATTCAATTAAGTTAAATGAAATATGAGTAATGATGAATACAAAACAATAATTTAATTACACACACACACACATCAAGACTCTTGGAACAACATTCAACCAATCAAATTCAAGGACTGGCACTAACACAATGTTGCAATGTTTTGTTTTTTTTGTTTTGTTTTTTTTCTTTCTTGTTTTTTTCTTTGTTTATGGAAGCATATGCACCTGCACTTGTCAAGGTTATGATTGCATCCTTCATTCTGCATACATGCTCTAAAGCAAATCAGCTGTGTCCTTCTCATCCACATCTGTTAAGGCAAGGAATCCGTTGTTTTTGTTTATTTTTTGTTTATTTTGTTTGTTTTTTGCTACATGGGTGGCTTAGCTACATCAACCAACAGCACAGATTAATTTACACATGGTTGCAAATGATTTCTCTCAAGCTGTAACTAGGGGTTAAATGAGGTTGTGCTTGACACAATTTCAGTATGCCAAAGGGCTGTATTGAGTGCAGACGTGTAAAAAATAAACTAAACCAAAATGCAAATACAGTGCTGCAGTTCATGTCAATAATGACATTTTTCAAACATTGATGTCAGAAAAATGCTTTATAATGTTACATGTTAAAAGGTTAATGTTAAATTCAGCAAGGTGTCTCCAATTATTATTATAATAGTAAATAACTTATACCAGCGCTCATTATTAAACTCAGTATTAGTCACTCTCAACAGGAAAGGGCCATGTGGGAAACAGTATGCCACACAGTGTTCTCTTCACTATATACTGTACATTTTAGAAAATGTCCTCGAGGTGTACAGGACATTTGCATATGTGGCACAGTATAACCATAATACATATTTCTAAAATAGTAAGAGAGTAGAGTTGTACACTAATGTGCTACTGCAGCAGAAAAAAAACCTGTGAACTCAACCAGGGTACCACAGCATGTGCTGACAGCATTCAGTTGCATGTGTTAAAGCAGAGAATATTATTTTCTGATTACTATATGGGCACAGACAGAAAGCCCATGCTCTGTCTGATATCTGTCATGCTTAGCATCTGCCTGTCACACCTCTGTGATTGACATAAATAGTATCCGCTGCTTTGATGCCTGCTTGCTGTTGCCACGGAAACATGTCAAGCTGTTCGGCTGGTTCTCAAGAGGTTTGTGAACCACGGCGGATTGTGAGTGCAAAACTGGTGCTCAAGCTTTATTCTTCTTCGCATTTTCATCCCATGTGACTCTCTACCTTACTGCCTTGTTTTCCATCTGTCTTTGTTTCAGTACTTCTGCCCGTTTCCTGCACTATCCTTTGTTGCACATGATATTTAGATTTGTTTTTTAATCCGATTAGACGTCGACCGATTGTGAATTTGACTGATAACAATATTATCAGGGCCATAACCACCATAGACATTGATTGGACAAGTCCCCCCCAATATCTGTAATTCTCTCCTGCACTCCATTACACAGCTCTCTGTATGTTAGGATGACACAAAGATTTAAAAGTAAAAATTTGAGTCTGGTCTGCCTCAAGTCTAAAGACAGTTATCAGTGTCAAAATGAATGAGATGTCCAATCAAATCAAAGTGGGAGGGGTTTACATTCTCTTTTGGCTAACTTCTTGGCTCGTTCACAGACAAGCGTGTCAATCTATCACTTAATGTCATTGCAGGAACTATTTTCTGTTGTGTGATATCACAAAACAAAATGCACAAAAACGTGTCTATGTATTCACTCACTAACAGGAAGAATCTCGAGAATAACTGTATATTTGATGCAACTATTATTTGCAAATAGTCCCAAAATTATTATGTCCTATTAAGAATTAGACTTTCTATATTTTATTCAGAATACAACATAGATAACATATCAAATATTTAACCCTCTGGTGCTCTTCGGTCATTTCTGACCGAAAATGTTTCTGTTTTAAAAGATTTAAAATCTCAGCTTCATCGGAATGATATGAAACTTGGTGACTTTTTTAGCATTAGGTATGTAAACACACAGAAAAAATGGGGTCATGATTGGAGCATGCTAATTGGTCATTAAAAAAAAAAAAAAAAAAACGTTCATTGTCTTCGGTCATAAATGACCGACCATAGGAAATGAATGGGAAATCCGCAAAAATGCTAAAATTCTCTGAATATTTGTGTGTACAATCTACTAATCCGCCACAATGCTGAAAAAAAGTGCACAGCAGTAAAGGGGTGACACTCTAAAACATCAAGAGTGTGATACTGACACATCCACTCACACACATGCACACACACGCACATTTATACACACACACCTATGAAAAATTTAACCTATGAACCCCATTTTGAATTTTAAAAAAATCACAGCTTCATCTGAAAATTATAAAACTTGGTGACTTTTCTAGCATTAGGTATGTAAACACACACAAAAAAAGTAGGGCATGATTCGGGCATGCTAAGTGGTCATAAAAAAATTACTTCCGCTTGTGCTCTTCGGTCAAAAATGACCCCCATAGGAAATTAATGGGAAATCTGCAAAAACACAAATATTTGCAGAATATTTGTGTGTACACAAAACTGAACTGAAAAACTGAACCTATGAACCACATTTTGAATTATTAAAAATCAAATCTTCGTCAGAATGATATGAAACTTGGTGACCTTTCTAACATTAGGTATTTAAAGACACAAAGCAGTATTTGATATTTTTTAACTATATATTCAAATCCAGCTAAAAAAATGTTATTAAAAGTGTTGAAAAGTGAACTTGGGAATTCACAAGCCCCTCCATAGAGACCTCTAGTGGATTACACCCATGGTTGCATAATTTCTTAAATAATTCCAAAAGAGGGCCCTAATCTAACTAATATGTAAACTAATATGTTGTCCTATTGTAGTCTAATACAGGTTTCTAGATGATCAACTGTCTTAGGTCTTCTTTGTTGCATCTTCCTCTTTATGATGCACCAAATGTTTTCTATGGGTAAAATATTTGGACTGCAGACAGATATTGCAGCTATCTGATATCTGCAATATCCAAATATCCAAATATTGGATATTTGGTATATTGGATATTTCTATGGGTAAAATATTTGGACTGCAGACAGATATTGCAGCTACCTGATATCTGCAATATCCAAATATCCAAATATTGGATATCTGCAATATCCAAATATTGCAGCAACATAATCATGTTGCCAATTGACCCAATAAGTTGCAAATTGGTCCTACAACTGTTCCTTATAGAACATTTTAATTTTCCAGCCTCTTATCGCTACCTGTCCTAACTTTTTTGAAATTTGTAGCTCTCATGAAATCAAAAATGAGCCAATATTTAGCATGCCATTTCAAAATGTCTCATTTCAAATTTTGATATGCTATTTATATTCTATTCTGAATAAAATCTAAGTTTATGAGATTTGTAAATTATTTAATTTTTTTTTTTTTATTCATAATTTGTACAGTGTCCAAACATATTTGGAATCTGGTTTGTAAACTAATTCAAGTAGATGCTGACATTTGGGACATTAAACATTTGGGTCAGACGTGCGTGTATTTTTTTATTTTTTTTATTTTTGACGTTTGAGGCAGGGGTTGACTGGCCACCTGGATCACTAGGAGTTTTCCCGGTGGGCTACTGGACAATTGTTGGTCGGACCATTATTTAAATAAAGAATGAATTATAGTAAATTTAAATAGCTTATATCCTTCCATCAGTCCAGACGAATTGCTTGTGTGGCCTACTAGAGGCAAAAACTCTATTTAGTGATAAAATCACTTGTCCATGTCAAAATGTTTGACAAATCCAGTCAAATCGAAGGAGGCTGGATTTACGTTCCACAGAAACCAGCAACGCAGCACTTTTAATGCTTGAAGAATGTGAGCAGCAAATGGAGGTTTGATAAACAGCTGAACATGACGAAACTATAAAGCAATATTTGATGGCTGTTTACGATAAAAAAAAAAAAAAAAAAACTGGTAAACGATGGAAATTATTTTCCAATCCCTCATGCCCCTACTTCTGACCTTTTCCAATCCCTTATATTTTAATCCCATTGGCATACCGTTTGACACAGAGTGTTTTGGTGTTGGGTACATGTTTCTTGTTTTTGAGTTTCTCATGTTCACAGTCATGTTTAGTCTTGCACTTCCTGGTTCGTCATGTGATCCTGTAAACACACAGAAAAAATGGGGTCATGATTGGAGCATGCTAATTGGTCATTAAAAAAAAAAAAAAAAAACGTTCATTGTCTTCGGTCATAAATGACCGACCATAGGAAATGAATGGGAAATCCGCAAAAATGCTAAAATTCTCTGAATATTTGTGTGTACAATCTACTAATCCGCCACAATGCTGAAAAAAAGTGCACAGCAGTAAAGGGGTGACACTCTAAAACATCAAGAGTGTGATACTGACACATCCACTCACACACATGCACACACACGCACATTTATACACACACACCTATGAAAAATTTAACCTATGAACCCCATTTTGAATTTTAAAAAAATCACAGCTTCATCTGAAAATTATAAAACTTGGTGACTTTTCTAGCATTAGGTATGTAAGCACACACAAAAAAAGTAGGGCATGATTCGGGCATGCTAAGTGGTCATAAAAAAATTACTTCCGCTTGTGCTCTTCGGTCAAAAATGACCCCCATAGGAAATTAATGGGAAATCTGCAAAAACACAAATATTTGCAGAATATTTGTGTGTACACAAAACTGAACTGAAAAACTGAACCTATGAACCACATTTTGAATTATTAAAAATCAAATCTTCGTCAGAATGATATGAAACTTGGTGACCTTTCTAACATTAGGTATTTAAAGACACAAAGCAGTATTTGATATTTTTTAACTATATATTCAAATCCAGCTAAAAAAATGTTATTAAAAGTGTTGAAAAGTGAACTTGGGAATTCACAAGCCCCTCCATAGAGACCTCTAGTGGATTACACCCATGGTTGCATAATTTCTTAAATAATTCCAAAAGAGGGCCCTAATCTAACTAATATGTAAACTAATATGTTGTCCTATTGTAGTCTAATACAGGTTTCTAGATGATCAACTGTCTTAGGTCTTCTTTGTTGCATCTTCCTCTTTATGATGCACCAAATGTTTTCTATGGGTAAAATATTTGGACTGCAGACAGATATTGCAGCTATCTGATATCTGCAATATCCAAATATCCAAATATTGGATATTTGGTATATTGGATATTTCTATGGGTAAAATATTTGGACTGCAGACAGATATTGCAGCTACCTGATATCTGCAATATCCAAATATCCAAATATTGGATATCTGCAATATCCAAATATTGCAGCAACATAATCATGTTGCCAATTGACCCAATAAGTTGCAAATTGGTCCTACAACTGTTCCTTATAGAACATTTTAATTTTCCAGCCTCTTATCGCTACCTGTCCTAACTTTTTTGAAATTTGTAGCTCTCATGAAATCAAAAATGAGCCAATATTTAGCATGCCATTTCAAAATGTCTCATTTCAAATTTTGATATGCTATTTATATTCTATTCTGAATAAAATCTAAGTTTATGAGATTTGTAAATTATTTAATTTTTTTTTTTTTATTCATAATTTGTACAGTGTCCAAACATATTTGGAATCTGGTTTGTAAACTAATTCAAGTAGATGCTGACATTTGGGACATTAAACATTTGGGTCAGACGTGCGTGTATTTTTTTATTTTTTTTATTTTTGACGTTTGAGGCAGGGGTTGACTGGCCACCTGGATCACTAGGAGTTTTCCCGGTGGGCTACTGGACAATTGTTGGTCGGACCATTATTTAAATAAAGAATGAATTATAGTAAATTTAAATAGCTTATATCCTTCCATCAGTCCAGACGAATTGCTTGTGTGGCCCACTAGAGGCAAAAACTCTATTTAGTGATAAAATCACTTGTCCATGTCAAAATGTTTGACAAATCCAGTCAAATCGAAGGAGGCTGGATTTACGTTCCACAGAAACCAGCAACGCAGCACTTTTAATGCTTGAAGAATGTGAGCAGCAAATGGAGGTTTGATAAACAGCTGAACATGACGAAACTATAAAGCAATATTTGATGGCTGTTTACGATAAAAAAAAAAAAAAAAAACTGGTAAACGATGGAAATTATTTTCCAATCCCTCATGCCCCTACTTCTGACCTTTTCCAATCCCTTATATTTTAATCCCATTGGCATACCGTTTGACACAGAGTGTTTTGGTGTTGGGTACATGTTTCTTGTTTTTGAGTTTCTCATGTTCACAGTCATGTTTAGTCTTGCACTTCCTGGTTCGTCATGTGATCCTGCCATGTGCTCTTTTGTCTTGTGCTCCCATGTCATGTTGTCATTGGTTTATTGGTAAATCATCGTTCAAAGGTGTGTCTTGTCTAGTCCTCAGTCTTTCTGTATTTAAGCCCTCATGTTTGCCCTGTATCTTTGTCTGTTTTTGTATGTTGTAACCCACGAGTGGTGAGTTTAAGCTGCACTTGGGTTTTCACAAACTCGCCTCCAGTGGATCTATGTTACAACGTTATTCATCACATAATGCACAAAGAAACATTAACTTAGCAGTTTACAGCAAAGCTATCAGATAGGAGGGTTTTGTGTCTATTTCCAGGCTGTCTTCAGCAATTTTTCAGTTTATGTAATTTATTACTGTGATCAAAGCTGCATTTTCAAAAACATTAATCCAGTCTTCAGTGTCACATAATCCTTCAAAATACATTTTAATATGCTGTATTTTTCATAAACTGATGGTATTGATTCATGATTTGGATCATGTGTCAAACTGCCAAACTGCTGAAATCACGTGACACTGGCGATCCGAATCCTTAATCAATATGCTGATACATAATGTCCGAAACTTTGTTTTGAAATCGGCTCTGTAATACAGTTCGTAGATGGGAAGGAAGGAGGCTGGAACCTCCAAACATTCAACAACTTTTATTAAATAAACAAAACGAAAGTAAACCACGGGCAGCCCCTCACGGACGACTGCCCGCACACTCATAACAAACCATAAACAAAACTCAACGTAAGACTTTTCAGGCCTGTACCTCTCTCGTCCTTGACTGGTGTCGCTCATCCTTAAATGCCTCCAAGCTCCCTCATGAGAGGACTCGAGACCGGTGTGGCTCGCAGGTGACGCTCCTTCGCAATCACGTCCCCGTTCTCTTTCGCTACTCCCATGTCCCTCGCTCGTTCACCTCGCCAAAGGCTCATCACTAAGTAATTATTTAGTTTTTTTGCGCACAAAAACTAGTCTCGTCGCAATTATTGTAGAGCCACTGTATTGAAATGGACTTTGTAACGAAGTCTTATGGGTCTTGAAAGAGGGAAGGACATTGGTGTCAATGAAGGCTTGTCTGAGCCATCAGATTTCAACACAAATATATTCATTTGTGTTCAGAAGATGAACAAAGGTCTTACGGGTGTTGAACGACATTAGGTAAGTAATTAATGAGAGAATTGTCATTTTTGCTTGATCTAACCCTTTAAGAGCATATTTCCAATATGATTCTGTTTCAATATGTTTGATGTGTATTATGAATTATGAATTAGTCATTATGAAATCAAAGACCCTTCCTTCTGAAATCTCATAAAAAGAGACACATTTAAGATCCATAATCAACTGGTGTGTTAACTGGGGACGTTTGGGCATGCAAATAATTTTAACTGATTTTCCAGCAGATATGTAGCAACATATTCATCAAACACTATTTTCTGTGGAACACAAAGAGCATAAACATGTTTTCCAGATTATTTGTAAATATTAGTATTATTATTGGACTATGCTATATTTCACACAAGTGATGTTTTAAAGTGCCTAGCAACGACTACGTAGCAGTGTGCGAAATTGTCAAAAAACGATATCTCTGTATTTTTGGAGATTTTCTTGATAACGATAATTAGATGATATTTTGCAGAGTGTGTTATTGTGCTGGTATCTTGGCAGGTTTAGAACTGCCGTGGACAGCTGACACCTAAAGTTTATGATATTCTTCATAGTCTGGTAGTCATTACACAGTAGTGACAAAAATCTATAAAAATAAATAAATGCTAACAAAGAATTATAATAATAAGACACTATAAACCAAATTCAAGTATTAACAAAATTTATATTTACAGTGCAGAGGAAACACAGAAGCTGCATCTGAAGTGGCATACGATAATTTACACCATTAAAAGCAGCTCAGAGGTTACAAATGAATAAACTGCAGTTATGCATCAATACTGTTTTCCCCCAATAAATACAATAATGTTTTGATGTTTAAAACATAAAACATGAAACGTTCAATATTGATATATTAAATTATTTAAAACTTGGAAAGATACTTCAAAAGATACTTGTGGCAAAAACACCAGTAAGTTGCAGCAAGTCCCTGCTAATGAGCAAATCATTGAGATTCAATGGTTGATTCCAACCGCTGATTCATTCAGGAATGTGTCTTGCAGCTACCTGGAGAAAAACTGCACTCTTTGTGTGATATTTATTAACTATATTACATTATATAAATATATCTCCCCTGAGTGAGAGATACGATGAGGCCACTCTCAGTAACACATTATGTCAAATTCCCACATGAAATAAATATTTTTAAAGCACAGGGGGAGGGGTGTCACTTTCCTTTTCTCTTCTGAAAGTAGATGAACCCTTTGCCTAGACATGACAACATGCTGGCGTTACAAGCATGGTGGCTCAAAAAAATATTAATAAATAAATGAATCAAACAATAACGTTTCCTCTCTTTTGATTATTCTTATTTCCAAGACACCAACGTAAATAAGTCGTCAGAAAAATGAACATGGAGTGAATTTCAAAATAAGGAAGAAAAAGAAGAAAAAAAAGATGATACCACCGTGAAGATATAGGCCTACATGACTGTAGAAAGCAATCAGGTAGGGTAAAAAAAGCACTTCAAAGGAAGTCGTGAGAAAATGGGGTAGAGCTTTCATTTTGAATTAAGTCCCCCGTTGCTTTAAGTCAATTATTTCAGAAGAATCAAACACTAAAAAAGAGGAAAATGGCCATATCATATATTTTCACGTTGAGAGCCAAGAAAAAAAAGGAAAATGCCCATATCATATATTTTTACGCTGAGAAGCCAAGAAAGAAAAAAAAAAGAAAGAATATAGTAGTTTTCATTTCAAACATCAACAGTCAAGTTCAAAAAAATATGGCACTACTTTTGGGCGGTTATTCATCTTCTTCTGTTGTTTAAAAGTGTTTGGCAAACCAACTTTAAGGTCCATTTTCCGCCACCTACTGGATTGGAGTAGGAAGCACAACTTATAATTTATAGTTAAATATAATTAAGTAACATTTACTTAATGTCTTCACAAATGCAACACATTCTCACACCCAACTCGTCACATATGGACGCTTGACCAGGACCCCTTGTCGTCACTTTTCAACAAACTGGGCGTAACTTTATCGTCAATTTTCAATGCGCTGGGTGCTCTATTCATTTCAATGAGAAACCTTTGGCGTCATACACAGATGCACTAGGAATGGGAATATTATCGTCATGGTGAAATGTATTAATCAGCAAGCATAATTTCATTTACATTTATTTTATTTATGCTTTTTAGACACATTTTAACATGATTTCATTTACATTTATTTTATTTACGCTATTTAGACACACTTTAACATGATTTCATTTACATTTATTTTATTTACGCTATTTAGACACATTTTAACATGTAACCCAACCCCACCCCATCCCTAAACCTACCCATTTGTGTGAACATGATATAAAACACAGGATATAACATACGACTGCATCCATGATTTATTCAAAAAAGTTAAATAATCCAAGTTTTCCGAGGCCAAACGATTAATTTGTATGAAGAAAATCCACAAAATTCAGATTTCATAGTGAAATTGCATTGGCTCTCATATGTCTTGTGACCAATTGCGTCATTACGTCAGCATTGATTGTAAAATGTCATTGGCTCTCGTGTGTCTTGTGACCGATTGCGTCATGCTCAGGAGTCTTGAATTATTTGAATGAGATATGAATGAGTTCGTTCACGGGGCAGCGGGATCATCATTTCAGCGATTAAAACATCAAGATCAACTCTGTTCTTCACATGAAGACATCGTATGACTTCAGAAGACTTGGAATGCAACATGAGCTCATACTTTTATACTGTTTTGGTCAGATTTTGCAATAAAATGTGACTGTACATTTATTTGCCTGTTGTGTGTTTTATATTGTTAAGATGTGGGTAGGTTTAGGGTAGGAGTTGGGTTAGTTGCTCCAAAATATAAAAGTAGCCTTTAAATATTAATAAAATCATGTCTGCTTTTACAAACGCAACGAATTAAATGCGTCTGTGTATGACGCCAAAGGTTTCTCATTGAAATGAATGGAGCACCCAGCGTGTCGAAAATAGACGATAAAGGTACGCCCAGTTCATTGAAAAGTGACGACAAGGGGTCCTGGTCAAGCGTCCATATGTGACGAGTTGGGTGTGAGAATGTGTTGACAAATGTTACATTTATAGTTAAGTACGTTTTACTTGATACTGGCACGTTATTTGTACTTGATATCACAGCTGTAACATTTAAAAAATTGAAAAATTGAGTGCAACTTGTTACAATGATTTTATAAAGTAAATCCTGCAAGTTGTTTTTATCAGTGTATAATACATTTGTTTGTGCCAGTTGTGTGCACTGCTAATTTTTTTTGAGACAGGAATTTTGGGTTTTCATGAGCTGTATGCCAAAATCATCAGTATTAAAACAATAAAAGACCTGACATATTTCAGTTGGTGTGCAATGAATCTAAAATATATGAAAGTTTAATTTGTATCATTACATTATGGAAAATAATGAACGTTATCACAATACGTTCATTTTTTGAGAAGGACCTGTATATATTCAAGCATGATTAAACTGGGTTTATGTCCATTTATAATCTGTTTACAACAACAAACACACACTGACCCATGACACTTTATTCCTGCACACAATGTCATTTATAGAACAGTTTTTCTATAAATTAATGATGTAAAGTCTGTTTAAGGGCTATAAGTCTCCCTATGGCCCTTGTTTTTCACATACTCTCAGGCCATAAACAAAGTTTTATGGTAGTCCTGGTAACAGAGATATTTTCTGCTCCTTTTGGGGAAGGTCCGTCACTAAGCATAAAGCATTTAAAGAATATTTGTTAAATGTAATAAGTAATTATGTGTCTGATTTGACTCGTTACACCATCTATTATAAAAGTAATCCACATGCCTGCCGTAGGTTAATAAAGTCCTTCTGACATGAATCAGTGGGTTTTTGTGAGAAAAATATCCATACTTAACACGTTAAAGGAACTGTATGTAAGAAATGTATTTCAATGAATCATAAAATGGGCCTGATATGTCATTAGACGTTAATAAATCATGTTAATTTCAAATATTACTGACAACAGTAGTCCGGCCAGGTTATTGTCATTTAAAAGTTGTTGTTGCAGCCTTCAACTGATGTTGATGTTGACATGTTGTGTTTTTGGCCTGAAGCTCCAATCTCCACCTATCGACCAATCACAAAGTCAGTAGTGTTTAGACATCCGGGTTGCCAGCTCTGCTCTCTGCTCTCTCTCTGCTAAAAACGTTCCTGCTCGATCCTGCAGCATATCTGGCAACCTCGAGTCAGGGGGGAGGGGGAGATGGCAAAGTGATTGCAGTACCAGTTTTGGCCACAATCTTACATACACTTCCTTTAAGTAAAATATAGCTTCACCATACCTTAATATGTACTTAATATATACATTATGACTGTACATATTAAGACCTACTGTACCACACAAACCTAATATATGTTACACATCCGATGTTTTTCCACAATAGTTAACCAAACTTTCATTTAAGAGATATGTGTGAATATTGCAATATTTTGAAAATATGATATAATTTCTGTGTATGTGTCTATATCAAGATGGCACACTCTTTTGCCAGCATGAGAAATTAAATTGAACTTTATGTATAAATAGGTCTATTTTTGACATTGGGTATGGGTATAGATTGAATTATGACAGAAGAAGCAACTTATTTACATTTACATTTATGCATGTAGCAGACGCTTTTATCCAAAGTGACTTACAACTGAGGAGTACAGGAAGCGATCTGTCCCGAAGAGGCGAAGAAATGCCTTAAATACAAATATTTGGATATTATTCGGAGCAGCAAAAGCAAGAATAGGGAGGGAAAAGAGAAAAAGAGAGGAGGAAGAGTTAGTGTCAAGCGGGGGGTATAGGCCAATCGGGCTGCACCCACCACCCAGACCCATACCACCCTTGGGGAGTCGGACAGAGTCCCGGCAAGGATGACAGACGACGCTTCAAATATCACAGTATTTTATTGAGTATAAAAATGGAAAAGGGAATCTTAAATGGTGAGTCTTCTGGGCTGGGTCGTTCCATCCCGTGGACCTGCCAGAGGCCCACAGAGTGCAATACAGGGGGCATGGGGGGGCTTCACTGCAAAGCAGTCAGGTGAGTTTTCAGGTATGAATTCCTCTTGAAGGACTGGCAGGCAGAGAGTTTACAATGGGAGAAGTTCGCTGCAAAGCAGACAGGTGAATACACAGATACGTAATCCTCTACTTCAACAATGACAGACAGAGAACTTATGACTGGAAGACTTCACTGCAAAGCAGTCAGGTATGAATTCCTCTTAAAGGACTGGCAGGCACAGAGTTTACAATGGGGGAACTTCGCTGCAAAGCAGACGGTGAAAACACAAATACGTAATCCTCTTCTTCAGCAATGACAGACAGATAACTTATGGCTGGAGGAATTTACTGCAAAGCAGTCGGTTAAGAATTCACCTACGTGTCCCTCTTCACAATGGGCTGTCAAATAGCACACTCAAATTTCTGTGGAGTACATCTGTGTTGGCCTCATCTTACGACTTAGAACGTGACAGAAAACTCAGGTAAGTAGTGGACACCCTGCGGATTTAAGTTCACACTTCACACATCAAAACAGTGCATCACATCACTTCATTACTGCAATTCAACTCTCAGCGGGAAATACATATATAAATGGCCGTCGTCCATTTTCTGACCTGGCATTCACGTCGGAGTCCCATAAACAAGAGAGAGAGGATGGCGATCGATTGGACTACTCACAGTCTCTCACAAACGATCTTACTGTCCGTTGATTTCCTCCTTCTGGTTGAGTCGACATGCTCGTTCTCCCAAACTCACAATGCCGTGCACGTTCTGCCAGCCCCACTTCCTCCTCTCCATCGCTCACGCTTCCTCCAAGACTCACAGACCCCCAAAACAGCCTGCCCCTCCTCTTTGGTCCATCCTCTCTCCTTTTATCCTACCCTAATGGCAATGTGTCCCAACGTGCACAGCTGCCGGCGATTTCCGCTGATCACCCCATTCGCTGGGATTTCTCGCTAATCCATAACTAGCCCGGTGTTCCGTTGTTATTGGTTCGGCGGGAAGCAATCGCGGTGAACATTAGTTCCGCCTTGAAAGTGGATTTTCGTCACCTCGTGACATACCCCCTCACCAAACTGTTCTAGTCCCTAGAACGTGGTGACTCTACCCAGTCTCCGTACCGTGCCGGAGGCTGGCCTCGGTTATCCCGCTGGGATTGTCTTGGGGCGAGGGGAAATTTGCTTGCTCAGGTTCAATGGCCGGTCCCCTTGGAACCACTGCCCAACCTATCATCGGGGTTCATTGGGCTCTTTCTTCGGTGGGGATGATGGTGTCTACAGGCCTTGGGTAGTTGGGGCAAGGGCGGATCAGGTTCCGATGCAATACCTGTTCTGGGCCAGTTCCCCCTTCAGGGCGAAGGACGTACACGGGCTGGTCTGGCCGGGGTTGTCGTTGGACCACGTAAGGTTGGGGCTCCCATAAAGAAGGGCATGATATGTGAGTGACCCACCGGTACATCGTCTGCCATTGTTCCGCCTCTGCCTACTCAACCCAAGGTGGAACCCTGCCGACTGCGCCAAATTATGTCACACAGGGGGGCAGGCCAATCGGGCTGCACTCACCCCTAAGACCCGTACCACCCTTGGGGAGTTGGAGAGAGGCCCGGCAAGGACGACAGACGACGCTTCAAATATCACAGTATTTTATTGAGTATAAAAATGGAAAAGGGAATCTAAAATGGTGAGTCTTCTGGGCTGGGTCATTCCATCCTGCGGACCTGGCGGAGGCCCACAGAGTGCAATACAGGGGGCATGGGGGGGGCTTCACTGCAAAGCAGTCAGGTGAGTTTTCAGGTATGAATTCCTCTTGAAGGACTGGCAGGCACAGAGTTTACAACGGGAGAAGTTCGCTGCAAAGCAGACGGGTGAATACACAGATACGTAATCCTCTTCTTCAACAACGACAGACAGAGAACTTACGACTGGAGGACTGCAAAGCAGTCAGGTATGAATTCCTCTTGAAGGACTGGCAGGCACAGAGTTTACAACGGGAGAACTTCGCTGCAAAGGAGACGGGTGAATACACAGATACGTAATCCTCTTCTTCAGCAATGACAGACAGAGAACTTATGGCTGGAGGAATTTACTGCAAAGCAGTCGGTTAAGCATTCACCTACGTGTCCCTCTTTACAATGGGCTGTCAAATAGCACACTCAAATTTCTGTGGAGTACATCCATGTTAGCCTCTTCTTACGACTTAGAACGTGACAGAAAACTCAGGTAAGTAGTGGATACCCAGCGGGTTTAAGTTCACACTTCACACATCATAACTAGCCCGGTGTTCCGTTGTTATTGGTTCGGTGGGAACATTAGTTCCGCCTTGAAAGTGGAATTTTGTCACCTCGTGACATTAGCCTTTTTTTCTTTTTTTTGTAACACTTAAGTATGGGGAACACATTATTCACTAATATATATGACTTTTGCCTGAATAAACTCCTAATTTATTGCTTATTAATAGTTAGTATGGCAGTTTTTGTTGCATTTAAGTTTAGGTATTGGTTAGGATTAACCCTTGTATGGTGTTCGGGTCTGTTGGACCCGTTTTCATTTTTTATCGAAAGAAAAATGATACGAAAAATTATTTTTTCAAACTGAGACTCATTGGCCTTGGCTCATTTTCTGTGAGGAATATTTATCAGAACACCCGGGGCTAATAAAAGTGTAGAAATTGTAGGTCCTGCTGCTAGTGTGTGTGTGTGTGTTCCTGTATATGGTTTATGAGGACACAAATTTGTATAATGACATGGATATTACAATGCAAACATGGTATATGACGACATCTGTGTCCTCACACTTAAACATACTAAATGGTGTTTTTTGAAATTCAAAAAATGTCAAAAGTTTTCTGTGATGGGTAGGTTTAGGGGTAGGGTTAGTCTAGGGGGATAGATTATACACTTTGTACATTAGAAAAACCAGTACGCCCATGGAGAGTAACCATACACCACATATCCAAGTGTGCATGCGTGTGTGTGTGTGTGTGGGGGGGGGGGGGGGGTGTTGCGTGTGTGTGTGTGTATGTGTGCGCATGAGGGTATTGTGTGTGTGAGAGAGAGAGAGAGAGAGAGAGAGATTGTGTGTGAGTGTGAGAAAGTAGCTACAAGAGTTTTGTTTCTACCCCTGCCGTTCCCACACAAGGAAGCAATTCTTAAATGTGATCTAACAAAGGTAAAGAGAAAATATTAACCATATATTCTGTTAAATTATCCAATTTTCGCTTGTAATTGGGATGAAGTAAACATCTGTTGAGTATTTTAACATAACATTTTAGTTTGAGTTGAATTAAAAACTCAAAAATGCAGCGGGTCCACCAGACCCATGAACACTGGCTGAGTAACAAAAATATGAACACCACACAAGGGTTAAGGGATGTAGAATAAGGTCATGCAGAATAAGGCATTAACATGTGTTTTATAAATACTAATAAACAGCCAATATCCTAGAAATATGCATGCTTATAAGCGACTAGTTAATAGTTAATAACTAAACCTTAAAATAAAGTGTTACCTTTTTTATGATAAGATTAAGTGCTCATGGAAGAGATGAGCTTTTACCTGTTTTTTTGAATGAAGTGAGAGATTCTGCCATGCGTATTGATGTTGGAAGATTGTTGCAGCAACCGGGAATGTGGAATGAAAACATTCTGGAGAAGCATTTCATACCTCTTTGTTATGGTACCACAAGCCTCCACTTCTTAGCTAAGCAAAGGTTTCTGGTGGGGGTGTAGATTTGTAGGAGCGAGTCAAAGTCTGCGGGTGTTGAGCTTGTGGTGGATCCATAAGCAACTTATATCTTGTCAGACCCATTTCCTGTGCCTCCTTAGTATTTACTACCCAACCAAAACTATTTAGTCTTTCATACTCACACTATCAACCGTTGTCCAGGACATGTTAACTGGATGTCTTTCATCATGCCCTTTTATATTGATCCAATATCACATTCTTAACTTTCTCCTACAACATTTTAGTGGCTCTACTTTCTCTACTTTGAATGGAAGCTTGGCCACGGACCCCATGGAAATCCCTGTGACTCCCTCCGGACTGAAGAAGATGGATTTGATAATAGCATGTAATTTTCTCACTCAGACCACTACGCCTGCTGCTTCTGCTACTCATTGCTTTTATAGGAAAAAAAAAAAAAAAACCTGCCCATAACTGCTGGACTAGCATGTGTAATCCTTGCAAGCTGCTGTAAGAATTCATAATAATACCATATTATTTGCACAAAAAAAATGTTTATTCGCTTCGGTGAGTAATGTAGCCAATCACAGATATGTTTGTTGATTTCTACAATGCCAATCACTGTTGAAGTAATAATCCACACACCGCTTGAGTATTTGTTCAGTGCTGAGTTCAGCACACACACTAGTCCTCTATAAGTGTAGACATTATATAAATAAGAGTTTCAGTATGTCATGAGTATCACTGATTAATATAACAGAACTTTGTGAGTTTGCGTTCACTGAATGAGTGACAGCATTTAGTGATTATAAAGGGATCACTCTTTACATGCTGTCTAGGTATTGATATATATAAAAAAAAATTAATAGGCATATAATATAGGCCACATATATGTTTATATTGGTAAGCGTATATTAATATGCATAGATCACTTGATCTTGGGTATGTTGTAAGGACCACTATATTAAGTGTTCCCTACCTTTAGTCTAAAATGTTTGTTTTACTTGCGTTTTCCCATATTAACTCCAGTCATGCAGCAGCTCTTCTGCCAGTCAGTCCCATCTGAGGGTTGTATTCCGGCGGGAAAGTGACATCGATGCATACCCTCTATACCTATAGACCCTTTTCACATTTTCAGGTTTCTCAGAGCAGAAGTCATCATAGTTGGGTTAACTTTTATAGCGTTGAATGAGAGAATATTTTAAAGGTATCATGAACTGGCTTTTTTTTTATACTGTTGTCTTAGGTCAACTAATGATGTTTATGTGGTTTTTACATTCCGAAATATAATAACTAATAAGTAATAGCTATTTTCAACACTGGTTTTGAAGCTCTCGACTGAACGCTGGGTTTTGATGGGCGTGACGCACTGGAGACTTGGAAGTAAACGCCCACGGCTAGGATTGGATAAGATTTGCGTATTTATTTAGCTTCAGCTCCCCTGTCAGTTCAGTTCACATGAGCGAGGTATTGTTTTGAAAGCGGCAACCAGAATGATTCTCTTGATCACAGGGCTCATAAATGTGTTTATCAAACACAATTATTTATTTCTCATCCACCAGCGATTGATTGGAATATTATTTTTGTTTTACCTGGCCTGCCCGATCAGTGGATATAAGCGCGAACCATGCACACATACACACACGAGCACATCGAGATCAATAAAGGAATATAATTTCTCTATTTGAGATTCACCGGCCTGCTGACAGGCTTACGTTTTGGTAGCTCGTCTGGAAAACACATAGTCCCAGGATTAATATTACATATAAAATATATTTGTTGTGTGTCCTCGTTTGCTCAAATAGCAAAAGAAAAAAATCCACAATAATGACAACATACAACTTTTACAACTTTCAGAAAGAAGGAAAAAATAGAGTGAGATTAATAACGGCAGTGAAAAGAGAGAAATATGTTATTTTTACCATCACTCCCATAGACGCTGTATTGGAAACACCCTCACAGCAGCGGTAAGACGTTTTTGTAAAGAAAAGTTAATTTTCTTTTCTTTCTTTTTTTAAAGAATGAAAATACAAAAAAACATTGCAGTATTTACTATACAGACAAACCATTAAACGAGTCGTCACAGTCTGTGAAAAGGCTAAATTATATATGTGTGTGTGTGTGTGTGTGTGTGTGTGTGTGTGTGTGTGTGTGTGTGTGTGTGTGTGTGTGTGTGTGATTATTGTTAAAATTACACACATTATTACATTGTTACAGAACCCACAGTCCTGGAAGAGCTGGTGTAAACAGACTTTCCACATATTGTGTTTATATTGAAGAGTATAGACGTTGCTGACCTTGATGTATTTAGTTGTTATGCATAGGGATGCCAAGACGTCTTTGGTTACTTGTTGGGCTTTTACTTTGTGTTTAATCACTAATGGGTGTAGTTTGTTTGTTTGCTTATGTCAGTGTTAAAATTTGCTTTATGAATCATACTTCAATATGCATTGACAGCTATATGTACCATCCATCCCCGTTGTTCTTGACAACACTGATAGGACTGGACAAGAATCCAGTCAGCAGTCAAAATCAGTCTATTATTTGAAGGATTTTTTTTCTTCTTTTTTCCCATTGCACTAGCAAACAATATCTAATTGTGTCTCAGAGAAAATGATCTAAATCAAGCACTAATGACGAAGATTTTTCTGTTGAACCACATCGTGCAGAATTGCACCAGTTTGTTGCTCTTCTTTAAAGTGCATAGATGGCAGACAGAAAACACACACCCACACAGATGTCCACAAAAAGCGCTTGTCTGTCTGTTTCGCAGCAATTGAAGACAGGGCACTATCATTAGTCATTCTGTAAAAGCGAGGTAATGGAATTTTCCACGGATGATCAAGAGTTGTCACAGTATTCACAGTACAGCAGCCTATGAGAGTCAATGGACAGCAAACTTAATGGAGACTGACACTACCGAGAGTCCTCAATCCATGATTCCCAGTCTCTTTCTCCATCTGCCTCTCCCTTCCCCTAGATGAATTATTATTTTTTATTTTTTGAATGAATGAATGTGTTCCTTTGAAGCAAGATCACTTTAATTATTATTTGACTATTTTATAACCTGTTTTATATGTCTCATTATGCTGCGGTGAACAGATGGTCTCTTGGGTGAATCTAGTCATTTATATGGCTCTGACTAATTATTGGGAAGTCATAAATTCTCAAGAGTGAAACCCACGGTTTTGTAAGGCCCTTTACATTTCCGAGGATGTTAAAAGCAAGCATCCTTTATCTTTTATTTAACCCTTTTTTGTGTAGTGAGTCAGTCTATAGGTCACACAAAGGGTTCTGGCTTCCCAGCCGGATCTCACGAAAAATACGTATGCATAGTACAAGTGTGCAATGTCGTGGAATGTATACGGCAAAACTAATTTTGGCGTACATATGATACGTTATTTTTCGCGTGCATATGATGCGCACTTTATGGCATATTATACATACAAACCTCCCACCCCACTACGCTAAACCTACCCAAGAGAGCGTGTCATATATACGCCATAAAGTGCGTATCATATGCACGCGAAAAACAGCGTATCATATGCAAACTCATTTTGGCATATACATTCCACGACATTGCACACTCATACTATTTATACGCATTTATGTGTGATCGGGTTGGGCTTTCCATAAAGACAGCAGACAGTGTTTTATTTGACTCAAAGCGAGCCAACCTTCCAATTAGCATGGCTTCTGAGAAGCATGTGGAATATGTATGTGTATGTGTGTGTGCATGAGCACAGTCTGGTGAGTTCATCTCCTACCATGTGGAGGGTTAAAATTATCCAGAGCTTGTTAGCTAAAGTCTCCCAAGAGTTGGTTAATTATCACATAATATGAAGTGGGTTGGGCTTCCACCCACAGCCTGTTATTTAAGAATAAAGTTCATTTGGCCACTCCAGTCATTCTTCGTCATAGAAATCAGATATCAATTAGGCACATTCAAGGCTTAATTAAACAGAATGATTGCCCATTGCGTATTAATACACATTCAGATTACTGATTCATATAGCTGGTCCATTACTTGATGGAAATTCAACTGTTTTGGGGGTGGTTATTGATTTTTACTTTCAAAACATACCTGGATATCCATGGCTGTTATACACTGGTAGACCTAAGATGGTAAAACAACAATTTGAGATAAGTGTGATAAGTCAGATTGAGGGGAAAACATGCAGAAATCCATTTTGTGTGTGTGTGTGTGTATATATATATATATATATATATATATATATATATATATATATATATATATATATATATATATATATATATATATATATATATATATACTCACCTAAGGATTATTAAGAAACACCTGTTCAATTTCTCATTAATGCAATTATCTAATCAACCAATCACATGGAAGTTCAATGCATTTAGAGGTGTGGTTCTAGTGAATACAATCTCCTGAACTCCAAACTGAATGTCAGAATGGGAAATTTTGAGCGTGGCATGTTTGTTGGTGCCAGACAGACTGGTCTGAGTATTTCGCAATCTGCTCTGATACTTGGATTTTCATGCACAACCATTTCTAGGGTTTACAAAGAATGGTTTGAAAAGGGAAAAACACCAAAGGCCGACTGATTCTAGCTGATAGAAGAGCGTTTTCCACCGCCTCTCTAATGTTTATGTTTGAATTGCTGCGGTTTGTTCTGGTTTGGAGGACATTTGATGTTTCTCGCCGCGACAGCTCACTGGTGGTCTCCCTTGGGCTTAAGCTGCATGGTGGCTGAAGTTTGCACCGGGCTAGCGTCATCTGGGCCATCGTAATCGGCGTCCGGCATGATGTTGGGATGTTCCGCTTCTCGGCTGCGCTGCTGTTCCGTCCTGCATTGCGGCCGTGGAGCGGCTTGGACTTCTGCACCGACCCCGGTGTGTCCACAGAAGTGCCCGGAAAAATGTTCTGCCTCCTGCATGGTGCTGCGGCGATCCCCATCGTTGGAATCGTCATGAAGACCCATCATCTGGTCTTCAGCTGTCGTGCCTCGGCGATGTCATCAGGACACACTGCCGCTGGGAGAAATTTAAAACATGGAGTGGACCACAGTGTGCTGCGGAGCTAACAGAGACTTCCACCATCAGCTGTTTTCTGTTCACCATCAGCTTTGTTTCTGTTCACCATCAGCTCTGTTTCTGTTCACCATCAGCTCTTTCTGTTCTGTTTTCTGTGTTGGTTGATTGTTTGTAGTATTCTATATTTTTACTTGTTATTCATTTTTTTTGTTATTTGTTCCCCCCTTTGTTGCACTTTGAGATTATTCGGAATGAAAAGTGCATTATAAATAAAATCTATTATTATTATTATTATTATTATTATTATTATTATTATTATTATTATTATTATTATTATTATTATTATTATATACACCAGAAGATACGAATGAGAACTCGTGCGCACTGTGAGAAGATCTATCTCTGTGGACTCGTCCCAAAGTGCGCAAATGTCTCACAGCGTGCAAATATTGAATTATCTTTCAAGTATTGCGCTTGAACGGACAAACTCACACAGAAAGTATGTCAACGTGTCCATCTTGATGAGTATCCAAGATGACATAGTCTGTATATGCCTTAAGTGAATTGTATAGAGTCGAGCAAGACGACACATATCCTTGCATTGTGTCTTAAACGGGCAGTAGCCTTTACTGCTGTCTGTCAAACAAAAGATCACTCACTGCTCTTGATTGAATAGCTTTTGTAAGTTTAATAAGGATTCATTTGTAATTTAAACAGTGAAATATGCAATTATTTTACATTTGATTACTTTATTCAATTTCTCTACCTAAAAACTAATGTTAGACCTATCTGAAAAACCTGAAAAGCATTGTTTATTTTATTAGTATATTTACTCAATAGTATTTATTTGTTTTTTGTTTAAAGTTATTTAAAGTTATTTGTTCTTATTTTCTTTATTTTTATTTGACAGTAGTCCTTTTTTTCCCTGAACATACAGAACCGTACTGAAACCGTGAACCCAAAACTGTGATACAAACCGAACCGTGAGCCAGAGGGGAGCACACACATTCCTGAAAGCCTTTGTCAGAATTCAGATGAGCCATTTTAATCTAGATTAATCTAGATTTATTTCAAAATTAATCTAGATTAATCTAGTTTTAAAAAAAAAAAATCTATGCCCAGCTTTAGTATATATGTAATGTTCCTTGTTTATTTTTATGGAGAATATAACATTGTTTTTATGGAGAATATAACATTGTTTGTCTCATGTGACCCCATGCCTGGAGATGGAGACAAACAACAACTGCTTAATTGATTTTTACCTGTATGTCTATATATAGACATTCTATTTCATTTTGCCACTAAAGACCTCCTACTGGATTTCCATTATCATGCTTTTTCTCAGAAAATCACTTCTCTCTATTCATTCTCACCATTCCGTGTCACTAAAGCTGAGTTTTCTTTCTTGAAAATGCTGGCTTTTGATTCTCCACTGTTTAGTTATGCTCTAATTGTCATTTTGACAAAAGCCTGTACTTTTATTGTTAGATAGTTTGCACCGTCTAGGAAAACTTTAACTTGTGTCTTATAATTCATCCTTTTCCAAGTTAAAACTATTAGAAACCTGTGTCAGATTGGAGTAGGGTGAACCTAAACCAGTCATCTGATTTGATTTATCTATAATATTTATCCAACACAATCTCATGGTAATGTGGATCAATAGTATAAGTGTGAAATCTCGTGGAATGGATACACCAAAATAAGTTTTGGTGCGCAAATGCTACGCAGTTTTTCGCGTGCATAGGATGCACACTTTATGGCGTGTATCAAATGCATGCTCTTGGGTAGGATTAGGGTGGTGGGGTGGGGGGTTTGTATGTATAATACGCCATAAAGTGCATATCATATGCAAGCGAAAAAACAGGTACCATATGCACACCAAAACTCATTTTGGCATATACATTCCACGAGATTGCACACTTTTTCGTGAGATTGGGCTCTATTTACCATGTATTTCTAAAGTAATGTATTTATTTTATGTCCCTTTTAATGGTTTGTTTCATTGCTGTGTGATTTGATTGTGTCAATACATTGAGTATCTGTGTAATAGCTCTCATAAGGAAAGAGCTGCTAGTTGGCTTTGTATTCATTTCAACAGGCTTAAATACCAGATGGTATCTTTAACAGGGGCCTACTCAATCGATAGAGCCGAATGTCAGGCATGAAAGCTAGGATTTCCATGGTTTTAACCTTTTGGCTCATAATGTCATAGACAGTGATCAGAAAGCTTCCCAGGGGTTGCCAATCTCTTATTCATTAATCTATAACATAATGGGTAATACATTTAAATTGAGCAGAATAAAGCTTTTATGGACATGTGTGGACGCATCGCATCACGGTCCTCCAAGCTCATGTACAGACACTTGTGAAAACAGTTTTTCTCTAGTGGCAATTTACCATGAATGCGTGTTAAACATATGACTGGGTCATGTCATTAAACAGAACAGTTATTGATTTTGAGCCGGGCTCATTGATTGTGTGTGTGGGTGGTTAAGGTTAGGTTCTCCAAAGCCTATAACTTTGCACTTTCTTACTTATAAAACCTATTAACACTTACAGTGACTTCAGAATGCCTTAGACATCCACACCTCTGCAGTCTTTTTAATGACACCCCCCCCCCCCAAAAAAAAAAAAAAAAACACTGCACAAATAAAAACTATTTATAATAATATAACAGCTTGCACATATAATGGCAAAAGTATTGAGACACCTATACAAATCCTCAAATTCATGTGTTCCAATAACTTCCATGGCCACAGGTGTATAAAATCAAGCACCTACGCATGCAGACTACTTCTACAAACATTTGTGAAAGAATGGATCGCTCTCAGGAGCTCAATTCAAGCGTGGTATGATGATAGGTTGCCACCAGTGCAATAATTCCATTCGTGAATTTTCCTCACAACTAAATATTCCACGGTCAACTGTTAGTGATATTATAACAAAGTGGAAGCAATTGGGAACAGCAACAACTCAGCCACAGAGTGGTAGGCCATATAAAAAAACTGGATGGGGTCAGCTCATGCTGAGGAGCACACTGCACAGAAGTCACCAGCTTTCTGTAGGGTCAAAAGCTACAGACCTCCAAACTTCATGTGACCTTCAGATTAGCTCAAGAATAGTGCATAGAGAGCCTCATGGAAGGGGTTTCCAATGGCATCCAAGCCTTACATCACTTAGTGTAAGGCAAAGCATCGGATATAGTGGTGTAAAGCACACCGCTACTGGACTCTAGAGCAGTGGAGACGTGTTCCCTGGAGTGACCCATCACGCTTCTCTGTCTGGCATGCTGATAGATGGAGCCTGGGTTTGGCAGATGCCAGGAGAACACTACTTGCCTGACTGCATTGTGTCAAGTGTAAAGTTTGGTTTTGTTTTTCAAGGGTTGGGCTAGGCCCCTTAGTTCCATTGAAAGGAACACTGAATGCTTCAGCATTACGAGCCATTTTGGACAATTTCACACTCCCAACTTTATGGGAACAGTTTGGGATGGCCCCTTCCTATTTAAACATGACTGCACACCAGTTTACAAAGCAAGGTCCATTAAAACATGGATGAGCAACTTTGGTGAGGAGGAACTTGACTGGCCTGCACAGTCCTGACCTCAACCCGATAGAACACCTTTGGGATGAGTTAAAGCGGAGCCTGTGAGCCAGGCCTTCTCATCCAGCATCACTGCCTGAGCTCACAGATGCTCTTCTAAAAGAATGGTAAAAAATTATCATAAACACACTCCTGAATCTTGTGGAAAGCCTTCCCAAAAGAGTTGAACTGTTATAGCTGCAAAGGTTGGTCCATATTAAACCCTACAGATTAAGAATGGAATGTCATTAAAGTTAATGTGCACCATGTAAAGGGAGGCGTCCCAAAACTTTTGGCATTGCAGTGTATGATTCAGCTATTGTTTTAGGTCTTCCATGCTTTTTAACTACAGCTCTTTTTAACTACAGCCAGACAAGTGCATCAGTCACGTTGATGGACTGGTGAATAAGCCAGTCATATCCAGATCAATGCTATTGATTTTAACATTGCTTTAGTGGATGTGACATTTTCCAGTAAGATGTTGGTTTTTCACTGGTAAAAGCACCTCTCCTCTGTTGGAAGACATTGAAGAAATCAATCACACATTTATTCATTTTCTTTCCCTTTTATATTTTATTTTAAGTTCATACTTTTTAGTTTCTGTACAGCCAGATCATTATTAAGGATAATATAATAAGCAACATTAAAAAATATTACAGTATTGCAGTTATGTCTAGGTTGCTAAATACTAGATTAATAATGTTAAGATACCCCATTTGGTAACACTTTATTTTAAGGGTCCAGAATAAGGCATTAGTTAGGCTTTAATTAATGAGTAACAATTAAGCATTAGATAAGCACAAACACACTAGTAATACATTATTAACTTTACATTTTAAGGGTCCAGAATTATGCATTAGTTAAACTAGTAATTAATGATTTTGTGGCAAGCAGCGGGGCGAGGGACCACGAGAGCCGGCCGGTGATGAGTGCTAATGAGTGCCAGCTGCACGACACACCGGTCTCGTCTCGCGGCCGAGTGACGGGAGCATAAAAGGAGGAGCGAAGGCAGTGAAAGACAAGAGAGGACCAGGCCTGGATTTTATGTTATGTTTTGTTTACGTTCTGTGTGTGTGTGTGTGTGTGTGTGTGTGTGTGTGTGTGTGTGTGTGTGTGTGTGTGTGTGTGTGTGTGTGTGTGTGTGTGTGTGTGTGTGTGTGTGTGTGTGTGTGTGTGTGTGTGTGTGACCTGGTAATCCCTACGTTATGGGGACACAATGTCCCCACAAATAAGTCAATATCCGAAATCCTTGTCCTTGTGGGGACATTTTTAGGTCCCCATGAGGAAAACATCGTATAAATCAAACAGAAGGAGTTTTTTTGAGAAAGTAAAAATGCAGAATGTTTCCTGTGATGGGTAGGTTTAGGGGTAGGGGCAGTGTAGGGGGATAGGATGTACAGTTTGTACAGTATGAAATCCATTACGCCTATGGAAAGTCCCCATAAAACATGGAAACATGACGTGTGTGTGTGTGTGTGTGTGTGTGTGTGTGTGTGTGTGTGTGTGTGTGTGTGTGTGTGTGTGCGGGCAGTCGTCCGTGAGGGGCTGCCCGCAGTTTACTTTCGTTTTGTTTATTTATTTATGAATGTTCTCCGGTTCCCGCATCCTTCCTTCCATCAAAGAACCGCGTTACAAATTTGCTTGTTCACAATTATGCATTAGTTATGTATGGACACAATAGTATTTAATAATTAACTTAACACCATTGTAAGGGCATATTAGCCATTATTTAACTTAATATAACTTATAATAAGCCATATTGTTTTTCTGTAGTGATGTAATTATATTTATGTGCCATTCTCTTAAATTAACTGAAAAATAAAAATAAATAAAAACAAATAATAATGTTTAATTACTGTTGATTTTTGCCATTATAAATTGCTTAAATAAAATGCAATAAAGACAATTTGACCCCCATTCTCAAGTGATTGAGAATGGGGGATTGAGAATATTGAGAATAATCCTCATTAATTATGGCACTTACTGAGTTATATTTAAGTTTATTGACCACAATAAGCCAGTGATTGAGCCTACCATTAATACAGTATTAATAATAATGTGTTAATAATATTAATTAATAATGTGTTATTTATTACATAAATTCACGAAAGATAACAATTTAATTTGTTTACTGACTAAGATAGTTCCTTAATTAATAGTTACTGAATGGCGTCACTAATAACTATTAGGTAACAAGGAAAGATGATAAAGAATTACTAATTAATTACTAATCACAACATTAACATGTCTGAGATGTGAGAAACTTTCTTTGTTTACTCATAATGTGGTCATAAAATGCATCATTAACTACTTATCTGTTACCTAGTTATTATGCAGGAACTTCTAGTGATCTGGACCATTATTTTAAAGTGGAAAACATTGTTGAATCACTACACTGTAAAAAAATGTGGTTGTTTTTTGTTGGTTTAACTTAAAAAAGTAAGTAACCTGGTTGCCTTAAAATTTTGAGTTTATTGAAATTAAAAATTTGAGTTGATACAATGAAGGAAATTTGTTTAGTAAATAGAAACTCAAAATATTTTTGTATCTGAACCACATAAAAAAATTGATAAATCATGAAAATAGCACTATTTGGCATGTTTCACTGCGTAATCAGAAATAAAACACACACAATTAACCAATATGCTTACAAAATCTTTTAATAATATTTTAATAAAGGTTGTCGAATCTCAAAAAATGTTCATTGTATTAACTCAAAATTTCAATTTCAATGAACTCAAAATTTTAAGGCAACCAGGTAACTTTTTTTCGAAATATTTTTTTTTACAGTGTAGTAGTTCTTAAAATGTGTCCTTTGTTACACTGAATAAAGTAATAAAATGCATATTCAAGTACCTTTCCAAGGACTACTGGTAATCGGGACCATTATTTTAAAGTGAAAAACATTTTTTCCACTATAAAATAATGGTCCAGATCACTAATAGCTCCTGCATATGACTAGGTAACACTTAAGTAATTAGTGATGCATTTTATGACTTTATTCAGAGTAAAGAATATGATTAATTACATCTTAGCCACACAATAATTGTGTGATAATTGGTCAGTTAGTTAATAGTAATTAATGAGGAAACTATGAACTATCTCCTAAATTCAATGTTACTTACTGATTAGTTAAGCTTCTTTCTATATTAGTTAATAGTAGTACCTGAAGTGTTAATGTAGTGCTACTTAGTCCTGCATTACTGCATAGTTATCAATTAATAATGGACCATTATTCTAAAGTGTCACAGGAACTTCTTTATCCAGCAGTCTTCATCTTAATCATTAACAGTGACCGTAAACAAATCCCACGCCTGGTATGAATTCAAAAATTGCATTTTATGCCCATTGATATAAAACGCTCATTGGCTGTCTCCTTCTTAATTACAGGTTGCTACATGCCGTGGTGGTGTGACTTCAAATAGTGAAGCTATGCTTAAATTAAATAACTTAAATTCGTCTCTGTGCTTCATACAAAACTATATTGCCAGAGAGGACTGCAATACATTGTCATTCGGAATACAATTGGTACCGCTTTTGACATTATTTCATTAAAGAAATTATTGTGATTACACTTTTGTTAGTTGTGTTTTTCTTCATAACTCTACATATTTTGTTAATTCTTACTTGTTTCCATTTTATTTATTTATTTATTTATTTATTTATTTATTTATTTATTTATTTATTTATTTATTTATTTATTTATTTATTTATTTATTTATTTATTTATTTATTTATTGTTTTAATTCTGTAGCACTTTGAGATTTTGTTTAATATAACGTGCATTACAAATCAAATGTATTATTATTATTATTATTATTATTATTATTATTATTATTATTATTATTATTATTATTATTATTATATTTTTTTAATAAATGGTTATGTGTAGGGTTAGCGGTTTGAGTGAGAACAGTGGCTCAAAATATGATTGTAATGCTATATTGTAATTACATGTAAAATTTCCCAGACACGTCTGCCCAATAAGTTGTATTGTCACTTTTTATTCTCTGTAAAATCGTTATGTTTAGGTTTAGGGTTATTACATGTATCTAGAAAATGGTAATAGGGAAATTGTCCATTTTTTTGTTTGTTTGTTTTTTGTTTTTGATACAGGCTAAAAAAAAAATGCTGTAAAAGCATAGGAGTTTGTTTAAATGTTGCCAAAAAGTATGTTCTGTGTCTGTCAAAGCTGCTTATTAACTTAAATAGCAAATACATAATTGAGGATTTATAATAGGGGGTCAGATTGCCTTTATTAATACTGTATTAATGGTTTTTGGGCTTAATTACTAGCTTATTCTGGTTAATAAACTTAAATATCACTCAATATGTGCCACAATTAATGAGGATAAAACTTTCACTTTAGTATATGGGGTCAAACTGCCTTTATTAATACTTGGTAGTTGGGCTTAATTACTGGCTTATTCTGGTTAATAAACTTAAATATCACTCAATAAGTTCCATCATTAATGAGGATAAAACTTTCACTTTAAAATAGGGGGTCAACTTTCCTTTATTAGCCTACACTATTTTAGCAATTATAACGGCAAAAATCAGCAGCATTTGAACATAACTATTAGCTTATTGTTGAGTTAACTTAACAGAATGGCACAGAACTATATTATATATATATATATATATATATATATATATATATATATATATATATATATATATATATATATATATATATATATATATATATATATATATATATATATATATATATATATATATATATATATATATATAAAATTGTATATAATCACAATTTGCAGTCAGCAATGTTTAATATTAGTAATATTAGACTCAATATGAAACAATATTGGTTATGGACAGTAAGACTTTTTAATGTTTTTGAAAGAAGTCTCTAATGCTTAACAATTCTACTTTTATTTGATTAAAATACAGTAAAAAGTTATATTGTAAAACATTATTACACTTTAAATTATTTTAAATGTTTGGTAACACTTTTTTTAAGGGTCGGAATAATGCATGACTTAGGCTTTATTTAATGATTAATTTGTTCACAATTAAGCATTAGTTAAGCAGGAACACACCATTACATGGATTTACAACTTTACAACTTTATATTTTAAGTGTCCGAAAATATGCATTAGTTAAACTATACGGTAGTAATTAATGATTTGCTTGTGCATAATTAAGCATTAGTTAAGCATGATTAACTTAACATTATAGTAAGGGCATATTAAACATTATTTACAACTGAATAACCCATATATTATTTTTGTGTAGTGATTAATATATATATATATATATATATATATATATATATATATATATATATATATATATATATATATATATATATATATATATATATATATATATATATATATAAACATTGTTCAAATGTGGCCCACAGATGTTCCATGATATTAGTTATTAATATACCTCTTTAAAGTGGCTATGATTCAGACGGCATCTGACTGCATAGCAACACTTACTATATCATTTTCCCTAGGCATTCTCATTCAAACTTTCCCATGTAGAGAAAATTTAGCAACATCTGATAATGTTTATTAATGATGCTGGCATACTTCTGAATGTCCGGGATCTGTTAATGTTATGCAACACTACAACACAGAGCTCTGGCCCCTACACAAAGAGAGAGTAGGCCACAAAGCAGCTGGTTGACTATCCATATTTATGCCAGCCTGCCCAAAGGACCTCTGTTCAATCTTTCTTTTTCCTATTGCTTTCGCTCTTTGTCAAAACCTGCCTCAAAATGTCTGTACATTTCTAGATATAGTGTGCACATGGAACTGTACAGATATAGAAATACAGATAACTTACTGGGGGTGGCTCATTTTACATTTGGTGGCTCGGGTGGCCCTTTTTTTTCAACAGAAAGGTGTTCTAGCCTCCTAGCACGACCAAAAAAAAGCGCATTAAGGATATTTTCATGCCATTACATTGTTTAGAGAATAAAAAAATAAAATAAAAAAGAATATATATAAAATATTTTTTTTTTACTTTACTTTACATACTTTACATAAATTACATATTTACATTATTGTTTTATTTTCATGATGAGTTACCCAATTCAGCTGAAATTATTTTTCTTTTAATAGCTATTTCTGTAAAAAGAGAATTACATTTATAAAAACAACAAAAGACAAAGCATTTATTATTATTATTATTATTATTATTATTATTATTATTATTAGTAGTAGTAGTAGTAGTAGTAGTAGTAGTAGTAGTAGTATTAGTATTATTAGTATTATTATTATTATTGTACTTTTTTCTGATTGATGCAGCCTCTGTTTCTATATCATAAAAGTTTAAGTAAATTATAAAACACTTTAATTGACTATATCAATGCATATCAGAAGATTTTGTTATTATTCTTTGGAAATATAATTTAAAACTGATAGCTGTTATTTCTTGAAAAAATAAGGTGAAGCTACAGTATTGGATATTCTTTAGGTATATCAAACAAGTACTAGTCAAGTACAAGTATATTATCGCTTCAGGTAGCTATAACCCACAACAAGGTTGAAGACTCTTGCTGATACTTACTGATACTGTATCAATTTGCATATATATATATATATATATATATATATATATATATATATATATATATATATATATATATATATATATATATATATATATATATATATATATATATATATATATATATATATATATATATTTTTTTTTTTTTTTTTTTTTTTTCTACACTGGCCAATTACAAGTACAAGTTTAGCCTCCAGCCAGGAACAAATCCTATTTTGTTTCAATTTATGTTTTATCTTTAACATGTAATGAACATTTAACATAGGGTTACACTCAAATTAAACACCTTTATTGTAAACTTTTTTTTTCTTCTTTTCAGGCAAATTGTGTACAGTTGCTGGAATTTTACTATAGAGTTCTGCCTTGAAATTTCATCTTCTATGACACAATAATACAAAAATACTTTTTCATGTATATTTTCAAAAGACACTTTTTCATGTCTATATTGAAAACTCTGTGTAAACAAGAAAAAAGTGTAAACCTGTGTCTTGACCTTTTATAACATTCACCAAACATTTACTGTGATTGCAGATCAGACGTGCACAATAGTCAGGAAGAATGCACCATTTCTCTTTACAAAACAGCAATATTCTTGGGCTGTGTGGTTTGAATCACTCACGTGAGGTCATGCCAAATCATCTCAATCAGGTTGAGTTCAGCACTCTGACTGGGCCACTTTAGAAGTCATTGTTGTCCTGCGTGAAGGGGCTAGTTTTTTTGCATCACCCAATTTCTGTTGAGCTTCAAATGAAGAACAGTTGTAATATTATCCTGTAAAATCTGTTAAACCTGATGCAAATGAAGAACAGTTGTAATATTCTCCTGTAAAATCTGTTAAACCTGATGCATTTTTTTGCTCTAAAACCTGAGTTTTTTTATAGGAAAGGACCAGCTCTGACCAGCACTTCTGATTTTGTCTCATTGATTTGACTCCAGGTTACCTGATTCCTGACTTCGGTAAGCTTTTGGAGAATGGCTGCATCTGAAAGCTTATAGGCATCTGACTTGTTGGCTCACTGCCCTATCAGGCAATGACTTCGCAGGCAGTGTTTGCACAAAAGTACTTCACGAAACGTCATACTTCTAAGGCAGCATAATGGTTTAATGATCTACAACAAAACAGAGCGACCTTTTGGTGATATAAATCCAGCATATAGCTTTAGTTCTGGCAGTTCACATCAGTCAAGCTCACATCAGCTGACTGTCACCGGATCACATCTACCTATAAGAATATGATGCCAATCACAGCATACAGTGCAACCCGAAAGTATTCACAGAACTTCACTTGTTCCACATTTTATGATGTTACAGCCTTATTCCAAAATTGATTGAATTCATAGTTTTCCTTAATTCTACAAACAATTCACAATTATAACAATGTGAAAGAAATTAGTTTGAAATCCTTGTGTTCAATTCTGGGCTCTGGCTGGGCCAGTTAAGGACACAATTTCAGTTGGCCAAATTTAATTTCATTTTGTGAATGTATGCAATTTAATTCACAGAAATTCAATTTAGCCAACTGAACAATTTAGATGTGATCAGTCACTAGAACATTTTCAATTGGAGACGTGATTTAATTTTTTTTTTTTTTTTTTTTTTTTACAGTGCACAGAGTTGTCCTGAAGCCACTTCTTTGGCCACTTACCTTGGCTGTGCGCTTAGGGTCATTGTCCTGTTGGAAGATGAAACTTTGCCCCAGTCTGAGGTTCAGAGTACACTGGAGCAGGTTTTCATCAAGGATGTCTCTGTACATTGCTGCATTCATCTTTCCCTTGATCCTGACTAGTCTCCCAGTTTCTGCCACTGAAAAACATCTCCACAGCATGATGCTGCCACCACCATGCTTCACTGTACGGATGGTATTGGCCAGGTGATGAGCGGTGCCAGGTTTCCTCTATTTTTGCAGAACTGATGAAAAAAGAAGGAATTTAATACATTTTGGAATAATAATGCGTTAATAATGCGTTATCATAAAATAATTTTAACGGCACTAAATTTATTAACGCAGCAGTTTGATCCATGGCATAGCCCATAGTTGGAGAAAGTGAGAGCAGTCATAGACGCAAAAGATACATCTATGACTGCCCTGTTCTGAATTAAACTGCCAGAGTAAAAACTCCCTTTATATTCTTAAAATGAGAGAAATCACTGCTTATACTTAATTTTTAAGTTAAAATTTAAGAGACATGAACAATTTATTTGATAAACATCTCTGACCTTTGATACGTCTAGTCTTCATGCTGTATTGATTATTATTGAATAAGTATGGTTTCACTAATAATAAATGTACATTTGCATTAAGCATGCATATTTGTCCAAACCCATGTTGATTGGAGAATTTAAACTTAATTTAAGATGCATTTACAATTGCTAAAAATGTGTGATTAAATTGCGATTAATCACGAGTTAAACTCTTGGCAATCGTGCGATTAATCGTGATTAAATATTTTAATCGATTGACAGCCCTAATATATATATATATATATATATATATATATATATATATATATATAGTGTTTCTCCTGAGCTAACTATGCTACTCCATCGGCCAACTCATCCTCTTGTCAGTCAGGATTTGGCATTCTGATTCCCCCTGAATCAGACTACATTCTGAAATTAGGTTTTACATTTTAATATTGAAATATTTGCAATACTTTGTTTAACCTAGGAGTGTTTATCACTGCTATCCCTGCTCTTCTCCATGCTAGGCTGAATGGATGTGCAGGGAGTTCATGCCCAGAACAGAACCCTACCGCCAATCGAAATTACATGCTAATTGTCAATCATCTTTGATGATAGTGATCTTGACAGAACTGAATATTTAATTACTAATAACAGTAATTTCTCACTATGTAGATTTTAGCTCAACAGAATAAAATGAACAGGATTGTGGGATATCAAAAGGCAGCAAATATATATATATATATATATATATATATATATATATATATATATATATATATATATATATATATATATATATATATATATATATATATATATATATATTGTTGTTGTTAATCTAGTGGAATTAGGTACACATACTTGTAGACTTCACACCCGTGCCATTTCTGGACGTGACGCCACAGGAGAGTCTCCTCTGTAACCACCACAGCACTCTCACCTCATTATCAGTAACAGAAAAAAGTAGAAGAAAGAAAAAGTGTAAACCAGGATTATTGAAAAACAAAACAAAACAAAAAACAGGTGTTTTTTTGTTGTTGTTTTTTCTTCACAATTACCTGACATTTCTTGAGTTAGTACTTGCTCAACACACTGCTTTGACTTTGGAAAATGTTCTAAAATATTCAAAGGCATTTGATTTTTCTGGATTCATGTTTGATCTCTAGTTTGAATGTTTGAAGTTCCTATGTGCTTATGGTTGTGCATGTATATGTTATTCTGAGGTAATGTGTTTTGCATCAAATATAGGCCTTAAAGGTAAAAAAAATATATATATATATATATATATATATATATATATATATATATATATATATATATATATATATATATATATATATATATATATATATATATATATATAATTACTGTTAATTCAATTATATTTGGGTTCCTTCTCTTTCTATTATTCATATTCTAGATGTTCTTGTTGCTGATCTTTGAGCATCTATACTTCTACAAATTATAAGTGCTTTCTATAATACATTTTCTGACACTGAAAATAATATTTTTTATTTATTTATTTATTTTAGATGTGCTGGAACATATTGTCCTACAGACTTAATATTCTTAGGGGGAAAAAGCATTCATGCAATGCAATTTAATGATTTCACAAAATTGTGCTGAAAGAAATTATGGTAAAATATGGTAAAATGGTTTGTGAAATAAATTCAGTGGAAAAAACAGTGACAAAGCATAGTATATTATATATTGTGATATACTGATATCTGATTAATAAGTATAATGATGGCTCCAGGGAACATCTGAGGAGGGAGGGCGGGGGCTCCGGAGGAGGGTGTGGAAACAGTACCTGTAAACAGACAGACAGACAGACAGAGAAGGGGATGGCCTCGAGCAGGGACATCCCGATGAGGATCCAGGTCCCAGCCAGGAAGATGCCCCCAAGGCGGCGTCGCAGGAGGGAGGAGCCAAGGTGGAGTGATGTACGGCGTAACCTTGGGGACAACTGAAGGCGGAGGCTTGTTTGACTTCACTGTTTGACATTGAAAATGTCATTTGAAACATCTGTGCATTTGAGAAATATTGCATTTAACTTCAGCTGTGATAAGGTTTGCAAACACAGCACAAGCGTCACTGGGCGAAGCAGAATGTGTCCGACTTCACGTCTCCATTTGTAGCTCCTTCCCGCCTGCTCGCGACTACCCTCGCCGATCGCATGCATCCAGCCGCAGCCAATGTCGAACACACCTGATGATGATGGACCGCATAGACGGAGGGCCGATGGGGTAGAGCGAAACTGAAGATCTCAGCCGCGACGGAGCCTCCAAAACAACCCCCAAGGTGAAAGCAGGGATCCGGAGGACAGAGGTGAAGCGATTGAGGGTGGAGGTGAAGCCTGAGGGAAGGCGGAGCTTGCCGAGGAGGAAGGGGTGGAGTGCCGGAGAGCCAGGTGGAGCCGACGTACCAAGGGAGCCCTGCGATGCCGAATGGCTGATGGTCCTTGCTGGGAGGAAGGAGTGAGGGTGTAGAAGCCAGGATGACGGGTCAAGGTGGAGCGGAGCACCTGGAGGCCGGAGGTGGAACCACAGGCTTCAGACTTCCCGGGATCGGTGACTCCCGGCGGGTCCGAGGGGTAACTGAGAGGAGGCTGAGGTGAAGATGAGGGACTGATGGGAGGAAGCAATGACTGGTCTGTAGGAGTGGCTGAAGACTGAAGAGTAGACTGAAGACATCAGATATTGGTAACAGGACTATGGCTGGGGATGGAGAGGTGGTGGGAGAGGGAGGATGGGTGGGGTTAACAAGACTGATGATGAAGGTTGAGATGAGGTGGTACAGGAAATTGGTCTCTCCACACAAAAACAAACTGTCCATAATGTTCCAACCATACTCACCCTCTGTGATGGAAGGGTCAGTCTGCTTGCACACCTGGTCAGACAGATTCCCCTCAGGCTTCGGTGAGATGTCCGGCTCTGATGTCGCTGCCAAGGTCTTCACTCCGTCTGCAGTGGGCACGTCCTGCCATTCCTTGAAGCGAGGTGGTACTGGTCTGGGTCCTGGATCAGGAGATGGGCTTGCGGCATCCACGACAGGAACGGTGAGTTGCAGGATGCCAGCACCCACTCCACATATGATGAAAGGACCCCTCGAGGACCCTTCCCGGACAACTGTGCTCGTGTGGCTGTGTTGAGGCCCACAAACAGGAATGAGCACAGGTAGTAGTCCGGGAAGGTGGTCTGATGGGCAAGATCCAAGAACAGTTCGACATGTCTCTCGAGGGAGCCTTCTCCCTGCTCAAGGCGCATGAGCTTGACCGCACGCAGGGGGAAAAAATGGAAAATAAAACACTGAACACCAAAACGAAAAAATAAAACTCCTACAAACACCTTTAGTTTGGTCCGTCGATCTGTCACGCACCAGTGGTGATCACAACTCACGAAGATAAAGAAGGACTAGGAACAGGACAGGAGTGTTCCTCCTTTTTTTTTTTTATAACTCTGATTGTACTCGTCTGAAAGAAGAATGCTATATACACCTAGGATGGCTTGAGGGTGTGCAAATCATGGGGTAATTTTAACAAACCCAAAAGTTTACCAAGTAACAGTTTTCACTGTAGCACAATTAGAGCTGCATTACTCAATTTTATTCTAGGTAAAGAACAATTAAAGTAAAACTATTATGACAAGACTGCAAGTCATGAAAGCTTACATATTGAGCTGAGATTCAAATAACCATTGAGACTAAACAGAAGCTGAACAAATCTTGTATTTGCAAACAAGAAGGGACAAATAAATATGTTATGCCTATAGATTCCTTTCTCGCAGGTCATGAAAACATGTTGCCCTTTTGTACACCTCCTGCAGGAGTTATTTCTGTGCGTCAACAAATTTAAGAAACAACAAGAAAATGACTTATGGAACACAACTCATCTGAAAAAAACATAGATGAATGGAAATTAAACAGATGGTCGAATACACAAGTAAACCTATGTCTTGAAACAAATATGCAGGCATGTTTTCTTTGATCATAATGAGCTAGATGCATTGTGCTTCTATTTGTTATTCTTTTGTTCCAGTAGATGCATCTATGGCAGGAGGTTAGGACTGATGAATGCTGGGTCATGAAAGCAGGGCGGGGCTTCATGTAGAGTACAGCACAATCCTCTAGCCCACACATTTCTCGCGTTCCCATAATGAGGCCCACAGGCTCATAAAATGTAAATACAGCAATTACAGTATCGGAGCTCTGGTCCAAGGGGTTGCCCTCTACACAGAGTGCTTAATGCTAGCCGAGTAAGAGTGTGACTCTTAAACCTCTGACCTCACAGAGGGTGTCAACTGTTCACGGTTTAGGTGGTCAGAGTTTGGATGCAAACTTTTGACATAGCTGTTTTTCAGTGCTATAGTGCATGTATAATATTCTTGATTTTAAATTGTTTTGCTTTCACTTCACTTCTTATATTAGACTATAGTATTTGCCAATGCAAATACAAGTCAACGCTTAAGCTATGTTAGAAATAGTGTTAGGCAGTTGCATTGCTACAAGTGTAGCTGTTTGTTACTTTAGTTTTTAAATAATGTGACCATTTTACCATTTTCTTCTCCCTGATAATATTTCAGTGTATTAACTAGTCAGTGCTCTGTAGAATCAGATCAATGCACTCTTCAAAGTGATTCCTTTTCAAATGTGAGCGAATCAATGAATTGGTTTAAAGGGGTTAGCAGTGTAGTCTGAATCAGAGTTATTCTGAATCATGTGGACAGTTCACGGAATCTACTCTAATTTAGAATACAAAAAGTGAGAGAACTAAATGAAAGTAAGTTCCAATCATTTTAAATCAAAAGAGTATCAAAACACTAATTTAGTACCAAAATGTAGAAGTTATTTTGCAGTGCCATTATATCAGTATTCTTAGGAGTTAGCCTGGAAAACCAAGACTTTGGCTTGCGAGCTGGAAAAAAACAAACTTTGGTCAGGCCAATCAAATTATGTATAGAGTCGGTGGGCGGGCTTAACGGCAGAGTTGTGACGGTCCTGCGTACTCCTTTAAAACAAAGAAGCTGGAAAACCCTGGTCTTTCGAATCGGCTTTGGCCTTGACTCTGGAAGACTTGGAGTTAAGCTTTTCTTTGAGAAAAGAACAAAGTGTGGCTCTGAAGTCATTCTTTAAAAAGGAAGATGTGTTCTGAGTTTTGCCGACCGGATATGGCAACATTTTAATCTTTCAGCTAGCTCCGCTTCACCTTCTTAGTTGCTCTGGTTGGTTGTAGTGCTATTATATTGCGTGCAGAGGGACTTCAAAAGACAACCGTTTATTCTACCCCTCGGATTGATTCCTGCCAGTGGTGTGTTCCCAGACCCAACTTCATCTTGATGTGGGTCTGGCTTATCAGGCTACTTAGAAGTACCTTTGAATCACAGTAGTTTAATTTAGCAGGTCGTGCCATCTATGCTACCATTAATTTTTTGGGATTGGTAATAATTTTTTTTTTAAGTTTTTTTTATAAGGTGCATTTACAATTGGAAGGTTTGGTTCGATTTAAATAAACTCTTCTCCGATTGCTCTGTTAGTGCAGTTCATTTAATCATTTAATCAATCAATCAATCAAGCAAGCAATCAATCAATCAATCAATCAATCCATCAATCCATCAATCAACTTTATTTATATAGCGCTTTTACAATAACGATTGTTTTAAAGCAGCTTCACAGTGTTAAACAGGACAATATTGCAACAAAATTTGATTTGGCTGTAGTTGCTCTGGAGAAAACAGCGATGTTATCAGCTTATTTTAATTTATCATAGAGCGACAATGTTGGCAGATCAGTATTATAGTTTATAGAATTAAATATGACCTAATTAATACATTTCATTTGGATATTTAGTTTAATAACTTGGATCATAATTTTAGTGCCCCCAACTGAGCAAGCCAAGCCAAAGGTGACAGTGGCAAGGAACCAAAACCCAAACAGGGCATGATGGAGAAAAATAAACCTTGGGAGAAACCAGGCTCAGTCAGGGTGCCATTTCTCCTCTGGCCTATTATCAAACAGTGTTTGATTATTATTCTGGCAACCTTACAGGTCAGAAATCATATTATTGGCATATACATTGGCTACCACTCGCTGCCTGGATCAAATTCAAAGCTCTGACTCTTGCTTATGGATCTTCCACAAGCTCAGCACCTGCATACTTCGACTCACTCCTAGGAGTCTACACCCCCACCAGAAGCCTTCGATCCGCAAATGAGCGAAGGCTTGTGGTACCATCACAGAGAGGCATGAAATCCCACTCCAGGACTTTTTCTTTCATTGTTCCTGGTTGGTGGAACGATCTTCCGTCCTCCATATGCATGACAGAATCACTCGCTTCATTCAAAAGACAGGTAAAAACTCATCTCTTCCATGAGCACTTAATCTTACATAAAAAATAAAAAAACAACCTTCTTCTTCCTCTATTTCTCTTTTCTTCTTCCCTTTTCTAGTTTTTGCTACTCTGAGTAGTATACAAATCTTGGTATTTGGGGCACTTTTTGTGTTTCTTTGCCTCTTCTTGACGGATCGCTTCCTGTACTCCTGAGTTGTAGGTCGCTTTGGATAAAAGCGTCTGCTAAATGCATAAATGTAAATGTAAATATTAGATCAGAATATTCAAAATTTCTGGGTGTTGCGAAAAAGACGGGTTTATTTAGGATGGCGTGTCGATTACACAAGAGTATAAATACTTGAAAGATCGGAATTATTGTGCCGGAGACGGGTTTATTGAGGATGACGTGCCGGTGAGGCAAATTCAAATTTAATTAAGTATGAGCGCTGCCATCCGAAACCTGGTGTGCCCCAAACAAGCAGACTGAGACCACTATAAGATGGGTCTCTGTCTGCTTCCAAGTAAATCATGGTTTGGTTTGGAGAATAAATGTATATATATAAATGTATATATATATATATATATATATATATATATATATATATATATATATATATATATATATATATATATATATATATAAATGTATATATAAATGTATATATATATATATATATATATATATATATATATATATATATATATATATATATATATATATATATATATATATATATATATATATATATATATATATATATATATATATATATATAAAGACATGCAAACGAACCAAAAACGCCCTAATACTGAAGTCTACATGTTTTTTCTCATCATAGGAACATCCAAATGTGTTCTGCTCATTACATTGTTCATTGGCCATTACAGTTTGGTACAGGCTTCAGAAATGCTGTCTCTTGCAACAGATCTTTGTGTTCAACGGAGGAATTCCTGCTGCTGTGTTGACTCCTTTACACATTTAATAAACTCTTCATTTGTTCTCAGATGGTCAAAATACCATCATATAAATGCACATACAATGAGCGCATTGCAAGCAGAACACATTATGGATGCTCGTTTAGGTCCTTTGCAAAATACCAACCCGTTCTTACTCCCAAGGCGTCAAAATCCGAAGCATGGTCAAGTGCCTTCTGCGTCAAAATGAAGACGCTAAAGGGGCCCCTTGCCGTCATTTTTCAACCCACTGGGTGCTCCATTCATTTCAATGAGAAACCTTTGGTGTCATAAACAGACGCACAGGGCATGGGAACGCTATCTTTATAATAAAATGTTATTGGTTTATGATTTTGCCATTATGATATGTGTGTGGTTCTTAATTTAATTAGCAGCAAAATGTTATGTACATTTATTTTATTTGCGCTATTTAGACATATTTTAACATGTAACCCAACCCCATCCAATCCCTAAACCTACACATTTGTGTGTTATATGATATAAAACACAGGATATAACAGGCAGATATGACAGCATCCATAATTCATTCAGAAAGTACAAATAATCCAAGTGTTCCGAGGCCAACCGGTAGATTTGTGTGAAAGAAAATCCCCAAAAGCGATCAGCGTCCACCGAAGATCATGCACACATCACATTTTAATTACTGCTGCCCGTTACACCAGATTTCATAGTGAAATTGCATTGGCTCTCGTATGTATCATGACCAATTTCGTCATTACATCAGCTTTAAAGCTACACTGTGTAACATTTTTAGTTTATTCTTAGTTAAAAACACTTAGTTGTTTAAAAAATATATGTGCTCATTAATGAATATTTACTTCTTTCATGTAATAAAGTATTTCTATAAAGTTTATAATATGCCATTGAAAATACATACGGGTGAGGGGTTCGAATGCTGGTCGCCATGTTGCCCCTCCATCTTGAAAGTACAATAGCCAAAGAGGGACATATCCCATAAATTCAAGCTTCACCTTTTAACACTAGATGGCACCATCTCGAATGTGAAGAGGGGGCTTGCCATGTTAATCTTGGACTAAATCGGCCACCGTAGGAGTTAAAACGAAATCGGAATTGAGAGGAATTAATATTCACTGAATGGTCATATACCATTTCACCGCTAGATGGGGGGAAATATCACACAGTGTAGCTTTAATTGTAAAATGTCATTGGCTCTTATGTGTCTTGTGGCCGATTGCGCCATGCTCAAGAGTCGTGTGTATCATGAAGGAGAAATGAATTTCGTTCATAGAGTGGCATGATCATCATCTCAGCGATTAAAACATTAAGATCATCTCTGTTCTTTACATGAAGATATTGTGTGCCTTCAGAAGCCTTGGAATGGAACATGAGTTAATATTTGTATTACTGTTTTTGGTCAGTTTCCGCAATAAATAGATGTGACTGTACTTTTATTTGCCTGTTACGTGTTTTATATTGTTTAGATGTGGGTAGGTTTAGAGTAGGAGTTGGGTTACTTACTCCAAAATATAAAAGTAGTCTATAAATATTAATAAAATCACGTCTGCTTTTACAAATGAAAGAATTAGATGTGCCTTGACTTGACGCATTGGGTAAACTGAAATGAACGGTATCCTGCACATCAATAAAGTGACGCCTTGGGGCACCTTTAGTTTCTTAATTTTGACGTGGAAGGCACTTGACCATGCTTCGGATTTTGACGCCTTGAGAATGGGTTGAATTTTTATTTTTTTTTACAGAATGTTAAAATGTTAAAAGAAGGATACTTCTTCTATCATCATAGTTGTGATGTTGTCGATCCCTGTTGAAAAAACAACAAAAAAACAAAATACAAAAAAAAAAACAAAAGCTAGTTAGGTATGTTTTTAAGCATGGCAGCCGGTCTTATCTGGTTTATGCTTGTCCTGAAATGGTCATGACCTCATTTAAGCAGGTCCTGAGCTTGAGTTAGTTTCTTTGGACCATCTTAGGACCCACTCTTGACCAGCATAAACCATCCCATGACCAGCTCAAACCAGGTCAAACCAGCTGCCATGCTTTAAAACAACTAACATCAGCATGCTGTTTTTATTTATTTATTTATTTATTTATTTATTTTTTTATATATAGTTCAATACAAGCATCGGAATCATGACTTTCTGCAAGAAGATTGTTTTTTTATGTGTGTGTAATAGACAGAGGTGTCAAAAGTACTCGCATTCATTACTCAAGTGGAAGTTTAGATACTAGGGTTTAAAAATACTTCTGTAGAAGTTGAAGTATCAACTCAAGCTTTTTACTTAAGTAAAAGTGTAAAAGTACTGGTTTCAAAACTACTTAAAGTATAAAAGTAAAAGTAATGTAAGAAAAAAATGCCATTAAAGACAAAAGCTTAGGCCACACCACAGGGGCCTAAAGTGCACTACCCCACCTCCTCAAAAACATTTTCCTAAAGGCCATAATGACTATAATGTTATATTAAAATGTTAATGTTGAAAAATTTGGGAGGCACTGGCTACCTGTTTCAGCCACATATATACCCATTGAGTCGACGCTTTAGAGCCCTACGGGCCCTGACTTTTTTTACACCCCTAACCTCATACCCACTGTCGGCCACCGACTGCTTGGTTGTCACTTTACAAAAAAATTAACAAACAAACAAATCATCCAAACATTTTTCTAAATTAACTTTAATAAAGAAACTAAACGAAATATAACTACTTGGACATTACAAACAAAGCTGAACTATTTTAATGACTGCAGGAGTGTGTCATAGGATTGTTCAGGGCCTGTGCAGGGCTCAAAGAATATATAGTAATTTATTCCTGTGATAAAGCTGAATTTATCATCATTACTCCAGTCTTCAGTGTCCTATGATCCTTCACTAATCATTCTCATATGAGGATTTGATGATCAACACACATTTATGATTATTATCAGTTGTGCTGCTCATGGTGATGCTTACATTTTGTGGAAAACATCTAAACATTTGTGGTAAAATTAAAAAAGAGAGAAATGAATACTTTTATTGATCAGACATGCATTTAATTGATCAAAAGTGATATTGTTAATATTACAAAAGATAATATTTGATTAAAAAATTCAAATAAATGCTGTGCATTGAACTTTCTATTCATCAAATAATCCTAAAAAAAAAAAATGTATCATGGTTTCCACAACATTTTAAAGCAGCACAACTGTTTTCAACACTGATAATAATCATAAATGTGTGTTGATGATCAGATCCTCATCTGAGAGTGATTAGTGAAGGATCATGTGACACTGAAGACTGGAGTAATGATAAATGCAGCTTTGATCACATAGGGAAAAAGCTGTTTTAATTTGTAATAATATTTCACAATGATATTTAATAATAATAATAATACTAATAATAATAATAATATTTCTGTTTTAACTATTTTTGATTACATAAATGCAGCCTTGGTGAGCAGAAGATACTAAACATTAAAAACTGCATTATTCATATTATAGGCTACTTTATTGTCAATAAATAGGCTACATTGAGATGGCTTGAAAAACACACATAAAGCATATATTGTCGCACTCGTCTGATTGTCTTCATCACGTTTCATCACTCATAACGATTGTTTCCCTTCAGCTGCAGCTCCAGCGTGACTGGGTATTACCTCTACGAATCCACTTTTGGAATTTGGACTTTCTGTGAGAGCGCCCTCCTCATATTTAGATGCGAATAAAATGACAGCAGGTCATGCATAGATTATTTTTTGTTTCTGATTTTAAATCTTAATGTATTCACATTGGTTTCTATGTAAATACACTTGCCCGTGACCTCAAAAAGTGCTCTATCAACCGAGATTAGAAAAGGCTGTCTTTAGCGTCCCTGTTAACTTGCCCGCCGCCGCGCAGGGTAACGCTGGTTCGAATCCCGCTCGGAGCAGGTCGACTAGAATCGGTGAGACCCAGTAAAAGTGCGGGGGACGAAAATACATTTTATTAAAAGTGAGGGGGACACCCCACCCCCCACCCCGCGTAATCGACGCCCATGCCACTGCCAAAATGCGTAATTCATTGATACTGTACAATAATCTGCCAAAAAACAACAACAACAATGCGCTTAGCTTTGCTCTGACAAAACTACAGTAGCCTACCCTTGTGAAGTTCATAGAACATGCACTTAGCCCAGTCAAAACTGATTCATCATTGATTCAAACCTCTTTCAGCAGCTGTTGGGGTTGCTAGTTGCAGATGTCCTGAGTGTGTATATTATGATGGACAGGAATCAGGATTATATTTATAAAGAGTCTTCGAGTCACAGGTGTAATCCACGTTTGAGAGGCAACACCGTGTGTGATTTGAGTCATGTGCAGGCGCGATGGATCGTGTAGTAACCAATAGGGTGTTGGAATGGTATATGTTTACACTTCTCATCCAACCACAATCAAAATCACACTATCAGGATGACGCGATTTATCTGCATTTTTTTTAACAAGATGAAATGAAAGAGGAGTAACGAGGCTTTTTTTTTTAAAAGTAAGGAGTAGAAAGTACAGATAATTGCGTGAAAATGTAAGGAGTAGAAGTAAAAAGTAGGCAGAAAAATAATTACTCCAGTAAAGTATAGATACCCAAAATTTCTACTTAAGTAAGGTAACGAAGTATTTGTACTTCGTTACTTGACACCTCTGGTAATAGAGGAATTCCTGGCTCTGTTTTTGACTCCTTTACACATTTTATAAGCTCTTTGTGAGTTTTTAGCTAATGAAAATACCTTATTATGTACGCACACACAACGAGACCATTAAGCACAGCATACAGCATAGTTTTGGATGTCCTATAGGTTCTGTCGTAAAAGCCATGCTTTTTAGGGTCAGTGTTAAAAATGGCAATGTGAATGCCAGGATTTTTTTTTTTTTGTTTTAAAGAATAATTAAATAAATAATAATATCTTATCTCATGAATCAATCTGCATCTCATAGGTCGAGTTGCTTTTGTTTAAGTTAACTGATGTTTGTTTGTGACTCACATACACACACAGGAATAGGGTGACAGTTCCACTCATATCTGTGCCTGTTAGTGCCCTAATTGTGCCTAAACTATGTAAGTTCACTGTCAGTTTCTCAGTGCGTTTAGACCACATAAAATTCTGCCCATGGGAAACCGAGGTGGATGTGGCATCACCACAACATAGCTGAGGCGACTGACATTTAGTGCCCAAAACCCATACCCACGGGGCAGTGGCCCAGGCTCAAACACATGCTGATGTATTATTTAGTCCAGGCAAAGTGCTTATTTGCATGCCAACGGACGTATGAGACTACTGATACGTGGCATGTCTAGTGCTCAGGGGAAATGTCTGATGATATGTGAAAAGTCCATAGGCCTTCCCTTTCCTCCTGCCTGTCACAGCCTGTCTTATTCCTGATCATCAGGACTAGTGTGACAGCACAGGCACGGAATTATAAGAAATGCTAGCTGGAGAAATCAAGCGGATGCAATACAATTCATGAACCCCGGAGCTGCTTTATTAAAAGTCTGAATGCATGTTTTTCTTTTCCCCAGTGAAGTTGTCAACACCTTGTTGGAGAGTAATAATATGTGATGTTAAGGTGTATTATCATATTTGCTTAAATAACACACAAAAACTGTTTTAGTTTTTGTAACTGTTAACTGATATGATTGTACTCAAACATGCATTTAATTTGTGATTTCAAATATTTTCATAGCCACTACCATGCAATTTGAGGTGTTTTCATAACCACATATTGTCTGTTCTCTTTAGTGACAGCTACATTGTTTAAGTTTTTGTACGCATTGTACGCCCATTAAAAGATTATTATTATTATTATTTTTCCATTCAACAGCAGCAGTTTGAATTCACTGCACGCAGCCTGGAACTATACTTTCCTCTGCCCTCGCTTGGCTTTGATAACGCACACCCATTCCCACACAAATGCACACAAACATCAGTCCTTCTGCTGCCTGTCAATGACCCATGTCACCCAGTCCTCTGTGAGGCTGTCGATATTTTCTCTAAGCTGAGACACTGGGCTCTGGGACTGCTGTAGTTGGGCTGCCAGCACTGCACCTCACGCCCTTTCGTACCCAGAATCCTGCCAGCCAGCCCTGCCTGCCCTAGACCGATAGCACCAGTTCTCTTCTCGTCTTCCCATATCTGCTCTCAGCTATTGCAGCAACACCTCCCCTTCACGCTCTCTTCACCATCACTGCCACATTAAACTGTGACTGCAAACAGCAGTTGCTGTGGTCCAAACTTTTCTCAAGCATACATCCGTCTACAGTAGCATTTAGCTTCTATTCACACTGAAGGATCTGTGCTGAAAAAGGGAGACATTGGTAAAAGTAGATAGATAGATAGATAGATAGATAGATAGATAGATAGATAGATAGATAGATAGATAGATAGATAGATAGATAGATAGATAGATAGATAGATAGATAGATAGATAGATAGATAGATAGATAGATAGATAGATAGATAGATAGATAGATAGATAGATAGATAGACAGACTCAGGCTGAAGAAAATACAAATCCACACTTGTACTTTAGAGGGTGCAACTCAAACAAACCTTTCAGCTCTGCTGCCATTCTGGATTGAAGAAGAATAGGAGAAGAAAGTTTATCGATTACTTCTCCAATGAAAACAAACAATCAATAGTCAGTTTTGCTTATGGTTTAACCAAATCATTCAAAGTCAACAACAAGTACATTCTCTTCTACACAGTATTGGTGGTTTGCATGGTATTCCGATTTTGCATCTAACAAATTTTATTCATTTTTGAGGAATCCTGAATCTTTGTGAAAAAGTGAAACATTAACTCCTGAACTGCAATAACCATCATGTTCACACACATTGCCTCCGCACTTACGATTTTCCTCAATATGGTGATTGGAAAATAAAGTATTTCCCTGTGTGTAAGTAAATATCCGTCTATATCAGCAGGTATCAATAGTCTCCATCATTCAAAAAAGGGAAACCAAAACGGACTGCAGATATGCAAACCATAAACATAGTAGCGCGACTTGCCATTTTGAATATAAATCACGATGATCACTTTCCTTATTCCAGTTGGCTCATCTTATTATGAAAATATTTGTGCAATTGTAAAACATTAAATCGTAAAACTCTCCCTTTGTCTGTACCATCTTAACTCCTTTGCTCACTTTTGCTATTATTCTCATGCAATGACTTGATTGCTAGCATTCTTTCAGAACAAATAAACGAGCAGATTATTCGAAATATCAGACGTGTGCATTTGGAGCAGCATTTTTTTGTGTGTGTGTAATATTCCTTTAAGGACAAATGATGTGGCTGGTAAGCGGACAGATATGAGCGGGTGGTAGCAGGGGTGCCGTTATAACAAGCTGGTCCCTCCTCCCACTATATCTGGCATCCCTTTTCTCCTGCTCTGTTGGCAGTGGAGTAATTACCTAAGCCAACTCACTCAGATGTGAGAGGGCGACCCAGGCAGCTCACATAAATTGTAGAGGTGGCAGCAGATTGCCACTGTGCCTTTGAGTGGGCATTGGCAAACTAGAGAGTAGATACAAATGGCAAGTGGCCCCAGCGCCTTCCTACAGCGAAATCGATGAAAGGAGATCAATAGCGCAGGTTCATTTTCAGGTGTATGGAAATACTGATGTGGTAGGACAACATGTCACCATTTAGGGCAACAGTATACTAACACTATTGGAAATGTGTTTGATTTAAACAACCCTAAAAGTCAGTAATTGGCTCATTTGTTGTTTGCTCTAGTTCATTTTGCTGGTTAAACTATCCATTCTCCCATCCTTAAAGGGCAGTTAGTTTTCTTTGAATTGCTTCCTTGCTTTTTTCAGCCTTTGCAGTCCTCTTGCCCAGCTCGATGCATTTGTGTTCATTTTCATTTTCCCTTTCATTTTCTTCCCTTAACCTTCCTTTCTGTTTCATTCCTTGGCAAGCTCATTCTCTGCCATCCTCCATATACGTCCCGTTCTTGTTTATATCCTCTGAGTAAATGTCACATAAAAGGGCATCACCATTCCGGCACAACCTCTGGGAAACGTCTGTTTAAATGCACTCAGACTCTATCATATGCCATCATCACGGTGTGCAGGTGGCCAATGAAAAACATTCCCAGAGTTTAATGAAAGCTGCGGTTTGAAAGGTACCCCCATGAGAAGTACTATTTAGTAATTGCAACCTATACTATTTATGCATTACCGGTGCCTATGGTCATGAAAGGCATGGACTTTTCCTTCAATTACACATAATAAATCACTCCATTCCTCCTGTTCAGTATGACATATTGTATATGTTAGACAGAAAACATGTTTCAAATATCAGCACTGCAAAATTACTTTATACAGCATGGGGAAATATTGAGATTATTTGACACACTAACATATACTGCCAATGCTGTTGAAAGTTGTTGAAGCGGAAATTGAATAAAAAGACGAGAGAGAGAAGAAGGGACAGAAGTGTGTTGTTTTCATCTTTTCATGGTTGTGCTTTTACACACATTTGTATTATTTAATGCTTAAATGTTATTGTCAATAAAAAGACACATCAATAAAGCAAATGATAAACTGAACCGATAGTGAGAAAAAGAGGGGGAGAATGAAAGAGCACTTACCAAACAGTTTTATGAGAAATCACAGCTGAGAAGGTCAAAGCTTTTCATTCCATCTTGCTGGAAAGTGACTCTCCCACACACTCAAACTGACTGAGAAACACAAAGCGCTGAAGCAACAGAGAAAGAGACTTTTAATCTTGCAAGGTTCTCTTTGAGTCAGTAAAGCTAAAAAACACCTTCACAACAAAAATCACATGTTCTAAAGTGACACGACTTATTGATATAATTGATATTGACACACACACACACATACACACACACACACACACACACAAAAAAGTGAGAAAAATGCACACCACCTGCAGTTTAAATAATAATCCACCACAAATGACTGTTAAAAAAAAGAAGGAAAAAGAGATATTCACTTCTTGAAAATGAAAATAAATAGTTTGAGAAGCAACATTTGGATATTCGGCATTGCAATAGCGATCTAACTAGGGAACAAACAGAAACATTAACAACATCTTCATTGTAAAAAATAAATAAATAAAGATATATTTATAAAAAAAAAAAAAAAAAAAATATATATATATATATTTTTTTTTTTTGCATTTTTTTTTTGCATTTGTTGAATATCAAATAGATACTGAAATCAAGTTCAGTACATGGACATCACGTTTTCTTCTTAATATATTTAACTTAATATAATTGTTTGTCCTCTGTGGTAGTGTTGCAGTCAAGACCACCGAAAACAGAGACCAAGTCGAGACCAAGACCAGTGTGTGCTGAGACCAAGACAAGACCAAGTCTTGGTTGAGACCAAGTCAAGACCGGACCCGCACTCCTTAAATTCATCTAAAAGATCCATATCTACTATCTGAGAAATTACTTATATTTAGTTAATAAATGTAATTGGAAGAGTAAGACACTATATATGACACCAAAGGGTTGCAAACATCGGGTTGTTTATAATATACTTAAAAAAATAAATTTCAGAATTTGTTGGTCATGTATATAAATTTGGGGGATTTTTGAGACAATGCTGCATTGCTTTTGAACCTGACAGCACAGAAACAAAAGACATCACATTACAAAAAAAAGTAATTGATAACATTTTAAGCAGTAAGTTTTACATCAAATCACAATTATGTTAAATCAGAAAATACACTGGCAATTTAGTATCCTTGCAGTTGTGGTCATGACTGGTCTTGAGATACAATCATGGGTCCTTTAAGTCCGAGACCGAGACAAGGCCGATGAAAACTAAGAACTAAGAACTTAGCTTTATTAAGAACAACTGCTCAACAAGCCACTAACAATCATGGTCTGCTAAGTTCTGCCACCTCTACCAACCTTTTGCTGGTAGCTGCGTGTGGACCGTCTACAGCAGTTCCTCTTTGCAGAAAAAATTTTCTGCAAGACAGAAACTGAGGAGAAAGCTCATTTCAAAAGACATACAGGCTTAATATGCAACCTTCCAATATTGCTTAAATACATGTTTTCTATAAAATAAATAGCCATGTTTTCAATCTAATCTGGACTGAGAGAGCCCAGAGTCATTTAGGCAAATGCACAAAAGTTTTTATAGAGAAAATGGGGCGCAATCATTAAAGGCTCTTTTATATTTAAGTATGTTTGGTTGTTTGTTTTTAATTCAAAGCATCGTGACCTGCTTTATGTGTCATTGCAATAGGTGGAATCATTTCCTCTGTTGCCTAGTAACATTTTTTTTTTCTTGCATCTCATATAGTTTCTCCTCTGGCTTTCGCTTTCCCTCCTCTAAAAGTACAGAAAAAAATATAAGCTTGCATCACACATAGACATTCCTCAATTAGACACATCCAGGAACAGGAAACAGGAAAACATGTACTTTAGATAACAATTTAAGACAGTATTCTACTCCTACACTGTAAAAAAAAGAGAAAAAAAAGAAAAGTAAGTTCCCTGGTATCCTCAAAATTGTAATAAAAAAATCATTGAAATAAAAAAAATTGAGCAGTGAACATTTTTGAGAAGTGGCATTTATTGAGAATTGAGAATTGACACCCTTTATTCAAATAGTATAAAAAATTAAGCATAATGCGTAATTGTGTTTTATCTGTTATAATGCAGTGAGACATGCCGAATTGTGATATTTTAAAGATGTATCACAAATGTGGTATATTTGGTTCAAAGACAATAAATTGTGTTGAGTTTCTATTTGATAAACCAATTTCCTTCATTGTATTAACTATTTTTTTAATTATTATTATTTCAATGAACTAAACATTTTAAGGCAACCAGGTTACCTAATTTTTTAAGTTAAACCAACAATATTTTTTTCAGCGTAATAATAATACTTAAATATGTAATTAATTAAAATTTAAAATAAATGCTGATATCTCAATCGCAACCACGGTCTATCTATAAGCTTATTTGAGCAGAAAAAAACATGTTAGAGAAACATGTGTCTCTCTCGCCAGCAGCTCTTAACTAAAAAGTTTAAACTTTAATTGGTAAAATTCCCTGTATTTGTGAATTATTATTTTTGATTTATTAGGAGAATATTCATTAGGAGAAGCTTTTGGTCAGCGAAGAAGCACGAGTCACAAGTAAGTGTTTTTGAAATACTCTGCATTTGCTGTATTGCTTAGTGTATTAATTACTAGAAGGAGGATACATTTCGATTTTGCACTTATTTTTCTATTCATAATTTTATCACGTGAGCAATTTGATATTGCACTTTAACCACGGCTGTTTGAAGCGTCTGCATTTTGCGCTGTATGCAATTGTCACCTGTTATCAACTAATATTGGTGACTTTTAGCACAGGTAGTGAGTCATAAGCCCTATTCGGACTGGATTAGTTTAGCATGGGGACGTGGGGGTAAAGTAATTATTACCAGAGGTTCTCGGTGATTTTAGTCCCATCCGAATGTGCCATCTCGGTAATCATACGGACAATGTCAGTAAAGATTACCGAGACTTTTACCTTCTGTAAAAAGGTCTGGAAAAATGACCTTGGGTAATACTAATCTCGTTCGAATAGACCTGCTGTAAAAATGTATGGTAAAATTCCGTCATTTCCTGTTTAAAAGTAAAAAAAAAAAAAACGCATTTTGCGACCTGGGAGGCGCTTGAAGCATTCGGTTGCGTTGTAGGTGGTGGGACAAATCTTTGGAAAATGGCCAGTATTTTGTCCAGTGGGTAATCTATACGCACATGACGTCAAGGAGGAGCGTAAAGCGAGTTACTCCTCCCACTCCTGCTAGTTTTACTGAGATGTCTTATCCCGTGCGAATTGGCCATTAATATTACAGACGTCCTGAGGTAAAATGACTTTACCCCCATGTCCCCATGTTAATCTAATCCCGTCCGAATAGGGCAAAAGTTTGGTTTCGATTTGAGTCATTGGCAGCCTGTTGCACTGATTAATTTTTGAGATAATTATAAGGGCATCCACAGCTGTTCTCACTCAAGTAGTGAAGCGCGTGCATTTTATAAGCATGTCAACGCTGGCGCGGTAGTGTCAGCGGGAGCGTTCAGCCACCTCGTGTTCAGCCGCCTCGTGTGAAGACCGACTTGTGTAAAGACATCTTCTTTCAACTCTACCTACGATCGACTCTACTGAAGAATGAACACAAAGAACGCACTTAAGTATTTATTTTTCTGTCCTCTTTATCCTACTCTCATTTCTCACAATGTGCTTTCAATACATACCCACTATCTCTAACCCACGCTCCACTATCACACGCAGACGGCAGAGCAACACTGCTAATCTGCGCCATATTTCTTCCTCTACTAATATTCCTCCCTCCTTTTCTCTGGGTGTATGGAATTGTCAGTCAGCTGTAAACAAAGCTGACTTCATTCCAGCCTTTGCCACTCAATCCACTCTGAATATCTTGGCCTTGACTGAGACCTGGATCCGTCCAGAAGACTCAGCAACTCCTGCTGCTCTCTCTAATAACTTCTCTTTCTCGCACACCCCTCGCCACACTGGCAGAGGTGGAGGCACAGGTTTTCTCATCACAAACAATTGGAAATACTCAACCCACACCTCTCTATGCAATAACAACTCATTTGAATATTGTGCTATTACAGTTACAGCTACTGCTAAAATCCATCTTTTAGTCATTTACCGCCCTCCAGGTCAATTGGGCTCCTTTGTTGAGGAACTAGATGTGCTGCTATCCTGATTCCCAGAGGATGGCAGCCCACTTGTAATCCTTGGAGATGTCAACATCCACCTGGACAAACCGTATGCTACAGATTTTCACTCCCTTCTATCCTCATTCGATCTCAAACTCCTTATCACCACACACACCCACAAATCTGGCAACCAACTCGACCTCATCTACATAAGCAACTGCACTACAGAAAACATTTTGGTCAAACCCTTACACTTCTCTGATCCTTACTTCATCACAATTAATCTACATCTTACTAATCGTGCACCTTCACTTCCTCTATCAGTTAGTTTCAGATGAAACCTGCATTCTCTTTCTCCCTCTAATCTGTCCTCCGCTGTGTCATTCTCTCTTCCATCACCCACATAATTCTCCTCTATGGATGTTAACACTGCAACAGACACTTTATGTTCTACTTTAACTTCTTGTCTATATAGTCTCTGCCCTCTATCTTCTAAGCCAACATGCTCTTCTCCCTCTAACCCTTGGCTAACTGATGTTCTTCACGAACACCGGACCAAACTTAGATCAGCAGAGAGAAAATTGCGCAAATCAAACAACCCATCTGACAAGTATCAATCTCTCCTGCTCTCTCCCTTCTAAAATGATGTCCATGCAGCTAAATCCTCATATTTCCACAACAAAATCAACAGCACCTCAGACACACGCACACTTTTCATAACTTTTAACTCCCTCCTCTGTCCCCCTCCACCACCTTCCACCACCTCTCTATCTGCAGACGAGCTTGCCCATTTTTTCACAGATAAAACCACAATCATCAGCAGTCAGTTCCCTTCACAAACATGATTTTAAACCAGCCACATCCACAGCCAAACATATACTCTCTTCCTTCTCTACACTCACTGAGGCTGAAGTATCTAAACTTCTCCTCTCCAGCCACCCCACTACCTTCCCCCTAAATCCCATCCCCTCACATCTTCTACAAGCCATCTCCCCTACACTCTTACCAGTACTCACACACATCATTAACACATCTCTCTGCACCGGCATCTTGCCTACCACATTCAAGCAGGCTCAGGTTACCCCACTACTTAAAAAACCCACATTAGACACATCACTTGTAGATTGTTATAGACCTGTTTCTCTCCTACCATTCATAGTGAAAAAACTTGAACGAGTTGTTTTCAACCAGGTCAACCAGGTTTCATCTTTTGAAAAAAAAACATCACCTGCAGCTCAACTTAGCAAAGACTGAGCTACTCGTCTTCCCTACTAATCCGACCCTACAACAAGACTTCACCTTACAGCTAGGTTCATCTTTTATTGCCCCTTCAGGATCAGTCAGAAATCTTGGAGTAATCTTTGATGACCGGTTGTCCTTCAAAGACCACATCTCAAAGACAGCTTGGTAATGCAGGTTTGCTTTGCACAACATCAGGATAATCAGACCATTCCTTACGGAGCATGCTTCTTGTCCAAGCCCTGGTAATTTCTAGACTTGACTATTGCAATGTGCTTCTGGTTGGACTTCCATCATGTGCAATCAAACCGCTGCATTCATGGATCCACCCTAAGCTCAGCACCCGCATACTTCGACTCGCTCCTACACGTCTACAACCCCACCGGAAGCCTTCGCTCAGCTAACGAGGGGAGTCTTGTAGTACCATCACAGAGAGGCATGAAATCCCTCTCCAGAACTTTTACGCACGACAGAATCACTCGCACGACAGAATCACTCACTCATCTCTTCCATGAGCACTTAATCTTATCATATTTAAAAAAATAAATAAATAAAGCTACACTGTGTAACTTTCTTAGTTTATTCCTAGCTAAAAACAATATGTGCTCATTAATGTATATTTATTTCTTTCAAGTAATAAATTCTTGTAAGTTTATAATATGCCATTGAAAATACATACAGGTGAGGGGTTCGATTGCTAGTCGCCATGTTGCCTCTTCATCTTGAAAGTACATTAGCCAAAGAGGGACATACCCGTAAATTCAAGCTTCGCCTTTCGCGTTTTAACACTCGATGGCACCGTGTCGAATGTGAAGAGGGGGCTTGCCATGTTAATCTTGGACTAAATCGGCCACCGCAGGAGTTGAAACGAAATCAGAATTGAGAGGAAACAGAAACTATTATTCGCTGGATGGTCATATACCTTTTCACCGCTAGATGGGGGAAAATATCACACAGTGTAGACTTAATTCTAACTCTTCCTCCTCTACTTTTTCTCTTTTCCCTCCCTTTTCTGGTTTTTGCTTCTCTGAGTAATATCGAAATCTTTGTATTTAGGGCATTTTTTGCATTTCTTTGCCTCTTCATGACAGATTGCTTCCTGCACTCCTCAGTTGTAAGTCGCTTTGGATAAAAGCATCTGCTAAATGCTCTATGTAAATGTAAAATTATTTATTTTTATTTTTTGGCATAGTATTTTCAATTTTTTTTTTTTTTTCCATATACAAAAAATAAATAAAATCCAGAATCCAGAATGCCATGCATTGCCTTGTCAGACATCCTGTCAGTTCTCCATTCACAGGGAGGGCTTATCCCATTTTTTGTGGTGCTTTCAGTCCAAGACACTGCACAGTCATTTGGAAATTAAGGCTACCTATTGAGAGCCAAATCCAATTAGATATTTGAGGCAAGATGTCTGACCTTCTTTCATGTCTCTTCCAAGTTCCTTTTGGCAGATACCACCCCTTCCTCTTCCCCAGAGCAATTTCAAACTACATTTAATAGAACAATAACTTCCCTTATATGCAATAACTCCCTTTTATTTTCTTGCCAGTGAATATGCTGATCCACTTTATTCCCATCATGTGAGAGCCTTGTCTTTGAATAAATAATGCAATAAAATCATCCATTATACTTTTAACAACCTGGATGCAGCAAGCAAGCATTATCTTTCTTAGACCTCTTGATTTTATATTTTGTACAATTTCCATGAAACTGGAAATACTGCAGACAATTGTGCGCTTGATATACATCATGTGGTTTATATAAATATTAAATTCACAGATGTTGTATATAGCTATTAAAACAACTAACAAAGTGTGATGAAATGGCTGCCTCCTCCTCATTATCATCGCCACCTCATCACTTATATCGCCACCCTTCCTCAGTTTTCCGTCTGGATTGGGTGTGAGAGAGAGGATGGGGGCTGTAATAACCAGGATTGGCAGTGTGTGATGAGGTACATCTGAATCGTAGACCGCTCTCTTTTCCCTGTGCAAGTTTACATGTACCCTGGTGTCCTTACAGGTCCAGAATGCGTTAGAATAACCATGCTGAAGTGCTATGGCCCTTGGGAAGATAAACCACGGGAGAAGCTGTCACGCCTCACATTTAAAACCAAATAAGGGAGCGTGTGTGACTGCCGGGATCCCGCCACATTTACCTATACCAACACATCTTAGCATGTGCACCAGCAGAACAAGGACACAAGATCCCTATTCATTTTGGACACATTTATCCCCATGAAAACTTTATTCCCTTTTTGCATGTTATATTTATTTTAATGTTAATACTGGTGGAGAATGCAGGCAAGGCAGAGCTTAGATAGCGCAGTTGGGTACCATCTGATGACATCTCTTGCTCGCGAAAGATCGTGAAAAGCCTGACTAGGACAGAGAAACAGCAGAGATGGCCTCCCAACATCAAGTGATGTTTCTTCTATTATCATTTACCCTGTGGTTGGTTGAGGCTGTGAACTGAAGCACTATTTTTCTCTCCCGGCGTGATGTGAGAGGGAGAGCTGCCCAGAGATGTATCCCTGACCCGCACACTCTAGCCGCATGGGGCCTTGCTGAGTGAGTAGTAATCTTGGATGAGCGCCAACCGTATGACAGGGATAACGCTTGGGGGAGAGGGTTATGTGATGAAAAATCCCCCTTATTATCATCGCCACCCCATTACTTAAATCGCTGCTCTTTGTCAGGTTCCTGACAAAAGTGGGTGTGAGAGAGAGGAGGGGGGCTGTAACATCCACGACTGCCATCGCATAATGAGGCACACCTGAATTGAAAGGAGCCTTGTCACCGCCGCTGTTAAATGACGTGTACACCCATCCTCGGAAGTCCTGACTTTTTTCCTCATGCTTACACGCTGGTGTCCTCGCAAGTCCAGGAGGGGACTGTGGACAGATATCCTCGCCACCAAGCCATGATTCACTGGAGCTGGAGAATCAGAGAAACCCCAGACTAAAGAGGAGAGCGCTTGCGGCCACAGAGACACCCTTTACCTTGACCAACCCATCCAAGAACTACCTTCCTTGTACATTAGTGCTGTCAACGAATATTCTAAATTTGAATATATATTCGAATAGTTTAAAAAAAAAGAATGTCGAAGATGAAAATCAATATTCAAATTTAAAAAAAAAAAGTGAAAAAAAGAAGAACAAAACTTTTTGTTGACACTTTTATCTCCATGGACACTTTATTCCCCTTTTTTAACATTTTTATGTAAATAAATGTCTCTCCGGGGTCTGTCGCCACAACCATTGTGTCTGTTGTTTGCTCCTTCCGCAACACCAAGCAACTTATCTTTATAATAATAAATGCATTTTACCATCTCCATCATATGAGAGAATATAGAAACATATTGCAAGATAAACCAATGTGGGAGGATTATCACCTGGTTAATATGCATATGCGCTTCACACTTTAAAACTAAGTAAAGATTGTTACTGGATAAATCCAGCCATAAACTAAAGGAAGAGTCTGACACGTCGGGACAAATTAAGCCTCAGACATGTCTCCAGAGAGACTACTGCATCTATAGTCTTCAGTGTATGCTTCTAAACCTCATGTTTCATTGATTGCCCTCATCCATTTCCTCCAACTTTTCTCAGACACTTCCATTCCAAAATGTACCGTGGGCTTTCCCATGATGGATTGAATCTTTGTTTTGTGCCATGGAGCTCATAACCACCTCAAAAGGGCTTTTAATATGGGGGTGGCTTGTCTGTGAGGACCATCTCTAGAGCAGATGCATGGCCTTGGGCTGGCTGCTCTGGCATGCTCCCTTGTTGTCCCAGTGAAGACAGGACTAGCTTGGGATCAGGTCCAGCGCTGGCTGAAAGGCCTGTATTGATCATGGAGGCCTTAGAGAGAAGGTCATATCCCTGCCCCGGAGGCAAGTCTGCACTCTGTACAGCCCAAATCCTACTTCTTAAGGGTTATTAAAGCCCTATGGAATGTCATCTGGCTTCATTTTCTCTCTCCCGTTACATTTTTACTTCTGCAATACACTATAGTTCTATTCTTCTGGCTGTTTGATTGTTTTCCATGGAAGTGGGTGTCAAGTGTACAAAAAAATCCCCTGTGGTGCAAATGGAGGCGCACTCATGAGTTCAAGAGAACTTCCTCAGTATACACTACTGAGTGTGGGATTTTGTTGTTGTTGTTTTTGTTGAAAAATTGAATACATTTATTTAGCAAGAATGCAGTAAATTGTCAAAACTGTCCGTTAAGTCATTTATCGATGTATTAAAGAATCCACATATATATATATATATATATATATATATATATATATATATATATATATATATATATATATATATATATATATATATATATATATATATATATATATATATATATATATATATATATAAGCAGCTCAGTTGTTTTCAACTTTGATCAAATGTTGCTAGGAAAAAATACATTTTAAAATGTATTATTGGTTTTACAGTATATTCAATTAAACATTAAAAATCTTTTTAACTTTTGAACAGTAGTGTATGTACTGTACATTTGTGACATACTCAGATCTTGAGCTGTTTTATTCATTTAATACATGAAAATAAGATGTGTTGATGGCGATTCGGAGGACTGAAATAAAAAAGATTTCAGATCTTTCGAGATGTTTAAGATTCTGTCAGTCTTCTGTGTCTTTGCCACATCATTGAAACTTCAACACATCTCCTTTAAAAAAAAAAATGTCAATAGGGATAACTATGTTCCCCCAGACATATTCACCAAGCACTGTATTCAGAAGCCAAGCAATGAATTAACACATGGCTTCTCTCTCAAACATCTAGCAATCTCATCAATGCTTTTTGATGTTGTGATGTCTGCCAATTCAGTTTTAGGGAATCAATGCTATCATTTTACTCAAAAATCAGAGAACAAACATTTAGCAGCCTCTTCATACCCCCCACCCCCACCCCCATCATACCCCCTTTGCATCAGACGTATAGTGAAAGGAAACACTCCGGCATGGCATCGTTTTCTGAAAAGATCTGTTTTCTAAAGTGGAGGGCAAGTGTGCCGCTTCTCATTCACAGAAGAAAACACACTACATAATGCAGACAGATTGAATCTTGTCATGTATTATTGATATTTTGAGCTTATTTCTCCTCAGCTATTCACAGTTAAATCATATCATTCAACAGTGCTTTTGAGAAATATGAAAGCGCGCAAAATAGTTAAAGTTGGCTCAAGCATCAGTCTTGCTCTGAATTAGTGAGTGACTGCTGAAAAGTATTGATTAGTCTATAGAGTCAAAGTTCAACAAACTTTTAAAACACTGATATTGATTGATAATAAGTGTGATCTACTAACTGAGAACCACCTTAAAGGACCTGTTTTTGACTTTCTATCAAAATAAACACTCAACTTGCTTTTTTTCGTCATGTAACAGTGAATAATATAACCAATTTAACTAAACATTATATTGCTAGACCAAACTTTGTCCTTACTCTTTGTATTATTATTATTATTATTATTATTATTATTATTATTATTATTATTTTTATTATTATTATTATTATTATTATTATTATTATTATTATTATTATTATTATTATTATTATTATTATTATTATATTATGCTCATCAAGACTCCATTTATTTGATACAAAACAAAATGATAATAGTATTTTACATTTTACTACTATTCAAAGTGTTTACTATTTGAAAGTGTTTTAAAATGTAACAGTCCTGTGTGGGAAAAGTTTATTTATTTATTTATTTATTTATTTATTTATTTATTTATTTATTTATTTATTTATTTATTTATTTACATCATTACTCCAGTCTTCAGTTTCACGTGATCTTTCAGAAATCATTCTAATATGCTGATTTGGTTTTAAAAACATTTCAAATTATTATCAGTGATACACAAAGATATGTTGCTTAATATTTTATGGAAACCATGATAATTGTTTTTAGGATTCTTTGACTCTTTTGATTCTTTAAATGTATGTCTTTATCATCACTTTTGATAAAGTTAATTCATACATTTTTGAATAAATGAAATTTATTTTTCTTTTCTTTTTAAAAAATCTTACTGACCCAAAACTAACTTTAGCGAAATGATCTGTTTTGATGCTGGTCTTTCATATCCAAAAATCCATCAGACTACTGTGGTTTTTGGAGCCTCTATTGTCCTCTTTCTTAGGAAAAAAATACCATACTGTGTCTATCGCTGAGAATAAAATAATAGACATTGTCTGAAACCTTACTCATTGACTCGCTCTCTTTCTCACATACCATCCTGGTGATTCATTTATTCAGCGCTTCTCTCATTTTATCCCTTGTTCCCTATGGCGAGAGTCTCAAATGTGAGTCACTTCGGCCTGCCAGCTTATTGTATCTGTCAGTGAGGACTCTGAAGTGACAATTAAGCCTCCTGAAATAGCTCCAGCTCACTCTGTGGTTATGAATTGGGTATACACTTAAGCTCACCTACTGCAGGGATCAAAGTCTCATATTGATTTGAATTTGTTGAGCAATAATAGGCAATGCGTTTGAGGCTAATGCCTGGCTAAAATCTCTTTTTCAGGCTTTTGAAGTTTTACACTACAAAAAAATGCTTGCCAAAGTATAAGGCTTTTGGCAAGTGTTACATTAACAATGATACGATTAATTATTCTGCTGATCAACAGTTCATTAAATAAGAAGTTAATAATGGGTACCTTACATTTTAAACACTTGTCATTTAGTTGTGGATATACTAACCATGATGACAATCCCTTTTCCTGATTATAATTTCAGCAATCCTGACCAGCTAATGCTATTTTACTAATCATATCATTAGCAAATGGAAAAGTATGAACAGGTACTGGTCAGGTAAAATCATTCTCTCATTCTGATTGGATTATAAGAACTGATTGCAATAAAAAAAAAGTGTTCATCATGTTCTTGTGTTAGCCATTGTCACTTCTAAAGAAAGATGTGCATCGCTTTGCATTGAAAAATGGTTCTTTCACTGGATCTTCAAGGAGAGAGGTTCATCACCTTCAGGATGTCACAGAGTGTCCAACAAGTACCAGGACTGTCTACTTCTGTAGTCGGCTAAGGAATTATACCAGTGCAGAGCTTGCTCAATATTAGCAGGAGGTGGTGTGAGTTCATCTGCACACACAGTGAGGTGAAGACTTTTGGACAACCTCCTGGTGTCAAGAAGGGTGGCAAAGAAGCCACTTACCTCGAAGAAAAAAAACCATCAAGGACAGACTACAATACTGCAGGAAGTACAGCTGAAGCCAGTAGTAGACTGGCACAATGTTGTTTTCTTTGATGAAACCACCCTCCAATGGTTTTGGACATCTAAAAGTAATTGTCCAGAGAAGAAAAGGTAAGTGCTACCAAGAGTCCTGTGCCATGCCAGCAGTGAAGTATCCTGAGACCTGAGAGTTTAGGCTCTATCACAATTCTGCCTAAAAACACTGCCATGAACAAAGAATAGTACGTCCTCCAACAACTTTTTCTATCTAATTTCCAGCTAACTGAGCACCATGTCACAAGGCAGGAGTGATATTGAAGTGGCTCAGAGATCATTACCACCAGTCAAAATCCTAGATCTAAATCCCATAGCGAACCTGTGGTCAACCCTCAATAGGACAGTAGAGAAGCAAAAATCCATAAATTGTGATCAACTCGGAGCACTAATCAGCCAAGAATGATTCACCATTAGTCAGGATTTTTCCAGAGCAAATTGTGGAGGTTATGAAGAAGGAAGGTCAACATTAAAAAATATTTCTTTGCATATATAAATTTAAAATGTATGAAAGGTTTATCGTTGTTTTACCATAGAAGAAAAAAGAAATTCTATTTTATGTAACAAAACGTGATAATGTATTCTATAATTTGTATTTCAGTGATGAAGCAACTTTTTATTGCTTATGCAGCTCGTGAACAAGCAAAACACCCCATACCACAGGTAAAAACGATTTATATCCATACATCTAAAACTGTGTCAAAATATGGGTTCACTTTTATGGAGGGCCTGTCCCCCAGTATTTAAAGTCAAGAAAAACTTGCTTTTAACCAGGCAGTGTGCTTAGAATAAACGCAACAACATTGAGAATTGGTGTGGACGCTAATATAGTTATCTTTATAGTTATCGTTATCGGTTTAAATGGGTTTTAACTCCTAAATGTATAATCTACAAGCAAGAATACACACACAATGTCAAGTCACAACAACAACAAAACAGTAAATCTTTATCAGAATTATGAAATAAGCTAAACCTTAAGAATTTGGCAAGCTTGTACAATCTGAACACTGTCTTTCTATTGGTGGAAATGTATTGAAGCTGTTGTATCCCCTCCTGTGATTGGTTGAACATTAGTGCCGCAGGTAAAATCAAAGATTTAGGTCGGCCGTGGGCTGCTTGCCTGTTTGTGTGCCATTGACATACAGGATTTTGGTGCCGTAGGCAAACTCTTACCTCAGCTGTTTGACTCTGACTTGCCTGGTATCCCACCTCCACCCCCTCATCAAGGCAGGCCATTGTGTTGCCTATTTCTTTTTACCCTCCTTTCTCTATCTTTTCCACTCTCTTGAGTCTTATAGCTCACATATCCCAGGGAATTCCAAATTTCTCATTTATTCATGTGCCAGCCCACTCTCTCCTTCTCCTTCCATTGCTTTTTTCATCTTTTTTTCCTCTTTGCTCCCACACATATTTGACTTTCTCCTCCTCACTGTCTTCTAGTAGCCTCGTTGCAAAGTTACAGTCTGTTATTGATGACTAAAGCACCGTTTTAAAGCCAATGTTCCCCTTGGGTCACCCTCCTTTAGTTAAATCTATCAATCACTTACACACATACACTCTCTCACACACACACACACACACACACACACACACACACACACACACTGACAGTGCGACTTGCCAGAAGCAGAAGTTTTGAAGCGAACAAGTGACTGCGTTCAACTTGAAAACCACAAACCTCAGTGGATGGAACACCTATGAGTACGCAAAAGAACAAAGTAATGATTAAAAGAAAGCCAGGAATCCGAAGAAAACGAGAGACACCTCAAACCCTCACACAGCCCGCGGCTCATGTACTTACAACAATCTCTAACAGCTCAAATCTCTGCCAACGCTTTCCAATTGCCTGTCCTCATGAACTCATTTCACAAACAGCAAAGACAATCGCTCATGTTTTTCCTTTCCCTCTCGACTTCTCTTTGTTGGAAGGACCCTGCTGAAATGAGATTACTGTGGTTGGTGTTGGTGGATTTTGCCTACAGGGGGCCGTGGTTTATGAGAGAAGAAGATATGAGGAAAAAGACTGAGATGCTGAGGGACGGCGAGCACAATCGCTTCCCTGTGCTGCGTGGCACCGATTGGACACGGCCCTTTGTAAGTGGGCAGAAATGACGACTCGTAGAGAATCCGGTATTATTACACTTTTACAATCAAGCAGCCCGTCTCGCCACAAATGGCTTCGACACAACATCAAGATGTCTTCATTTGCCTCCAGTCCCTGAAACCAATCCAGAGACACTCCATAGCACCTTCATAAATAAGCAAAAGCACAAATAACACAGATAGCATGAATTATTCAATGTTCTACCGGCAATACAGAGAGGCAACCTAACAGACTTTGACAGAGGACTCAAGATACACAAGCGGGTGGGGGGGAAGTAATAAAGATTCAAATAACCTTGCTTAGACTACAATCAACTCAGCTAAGGCAAAAGATGTTGTGTTTTTTTACTGAGTACCGACTGGTACTGTATGAGACTTTAAATTAGTGCCGTGCAGCACCCTGAATTTTTAACAGGCTGCATGCATGTAGAGGGGCAGGCCGCGCATCGATCTGCTCAGGCCGCAATAGTCTCCCTCAGCACTTTTAAATCACTTAGCATCGCTCCGTCCCATTATGACTCCTATATGTGCAATTCATAAATGAGATGTCAGAGAAGTCTGATGCAAACCCTCTGCTGGATCGGTAGCCTCCCGGAGGTGCTCGTGTTGTGATTTACAGTCTGGTTACTAAAGGCAACCTCTTGGCTTTCAGGCCTAAAACTCCCGCATGCAATGATGTAATGAGGGTGACGCAGAGATAGATGGTCAAGCTAAATGGGTCCTGTCTGAAAATCAAATGAGCTCATCTCTGAATGATGGGGTGGTCTCCTCCTCGGTGGTCATCAAGAGTGTGGCTCCACTGGAACTAAAATCACAGACACAGACCATCACTCTTCCTTCAGGATCCATTGAAAGCGAGTAACGAAAGCAACAATTAATTGATCACCTTTTGATAGTTTGGAAAACCTTCCAAGCTTAAAACATAAAGATACACTAACAAATACAGTTATCCTGTTTTGTAGTTTATACTGAAGTTATACTTAAAGGGTTAGTTCACCCAAAAATGTACCCTCATGTCGTTCGACACCCGTGAAACCTCTGTTCATCTTCGGAACACAAATGAAGATATTTTTTGTTGAAATTCAATGGCTCAGAAAGGCTTTCATTGACACCAATGTCATTTCCTCTCTCAAGACCCATAAAAGGCACTAAAGACATTGTTGCAAAGCCCATCTCACTACAGTGGCTCTACAATACTTTTATGAAGCGACGATAAGAGTTTTTGTGTGCAAAAGTATAAGAAAATGAAATAATGACATATAGTGATGGGCCGCTTTCAAAACAAAGATTCAAATGGTTATGAATCAGTGTACCAATTCAGGATTCGGATCGCCAATGTCACGTGATTTTGTGATCAACAACATTTTTTGCCAATGTCACGTAATTGGTTCATATGCTGATTCATAACGGTTCAAAACTTTGTTTTGAAATCAGCCCATCACTATATACGTTTTTTTTTTTTTTTTTTTGCATACAAAAACTATTCCCGTCGCTTTATAAAATTATTGTAGAACCACTGTAGTAGATGGGTTTTCTTTAGTGCCTTTTATGGATCTTGAGATAGGGAATGACATTGGTGTCAATGAAGGCCTGTCTGAGCAATCGGATTTCAACAAAAAATATCTTAAATTGTGTTTCAAAGAGGAATAGAGGTCTTACGGGTGTCAAACAACATTAGAATAAGCAATTCATGAAGAATTTTCAATTTAGGGTGAACTTACCCTTTAAGTTTTAACACATTTTTGTAATTTGAAATGTACAATGTGTATGTAAGTCTTTTTGTACACACACACACAAGCCAATTCCGTAAAAGTAGGGACGTTATTACTTTTAAATATAACGCAATCTAAAAGATTTTCAAATCACATGAACCAATATTTGAATAACAATAGAACATAGATAACATATAAAATGTTTAAATGTAGACATTTTACACTTGTATCCACTAATTGAGCTCATTTCAAACTTGATGCCTGCTACAGGTCTCATAAAAGTTGGCACAGGGCAACAAATAGCTGAAAAAGCAAGACAATTTTGATTCAGCTTGGAGAACATCTAGCCACTAATTAATAATTACTAATTAATCAGGTCTGTAACATGATTAGTTTTAAAATGTATGTCTTAGAGAGGCAGAGTCTCTCAGAAGTAAAGGTGGGCAGAGGCAGTGAACTCTGTGAAAAATTGCATACAGAGATCGTGGAATACTTAAAAAACAACAAACGTCCCTCAACGTTCCTCAATGTCAAATTGCAAATCTACAGTGCAAAACATCATCGAACGATTTTGAGAAACTAGAGAAGTCTTTGTGTGTAAGGGACAAGGCCAAAGAACTTTATTGGATGCATCTGGTCTTCAGGCCCTCAGATGACTGCATCACTCATCGCCCTGATTGTATCAATGAGATTACTAAATGGGCCAGGAATACTTCCAGAAACCACTGTCAGTAAACACAATCCGCCATAACATCTGCAGATGGCAACTAAAGCTCTATTGTGCAAAAAGGAAGATGGTCCAGAAGAGCTGTCATGTCCTGTGGGTCAAGGCTCATTTAAAAAGGACTATTTCAAAGTGGAAAAAAAATGTTCTATGGTCAGATAAGTCCAAATGTGACATTGTAGGAAATCACAGACAACGTGTCCTCCGCGCTAAAGAGGATGGAGATCTTAAAGTGTTATGGAAAGCATTATGCTGAAAGGTATGCAAAGGTTTTAGAACAACATATGCTCCCCTCCATACAAAGTCTATTTCAGGCAAGGCCTCGTGTACTTCAGCAGGACAATGCAAACCCACATACTGCAGCTATTACAACTACATGGGTTCATCGCAAAAGACTCTGTGTGCTGAATTGGCCTGATCTTTCACCTGTAGAGAACATTTGGTGCATAATTAGGCAAAAAAATACATTAGAGTTAACCACAAACTCTTGGAAACCTATATCAGGCAAGAATTGGACCAAATTCCAACACCAACACTTCAGAAACTCATAACCTCAATGCCCAACCCAACTTTTATAAGAATTGTAGCAGTGTTATTTTATTTTTCCTTTAATTCAAATAATAATAATAATAATAATAATAATAATAATAATAATAAAAACGTCCCAATTTCATCATTCAGCAGATCCAGTCATCATACAGCGGTTGACTGTTTTTGTACTATTAAGCAGCAACAATTTTTTGGGGGGAAAAATGCTCTGTTTGAAAAAAAAAAAAATTAAACAGAGATCTCAGCAGAACCATACCTTGTGTGTGTGTGTGTGTGTGTGTGTGTGTGTGTGTGTGTGTGTGTGTGTGTGAGTGTGAGTGTGAGTGTGTGTGTGTGTGTGTGTGTGTGTGTGTGTGTGTGTGTGTATGTATATATATGTATATTTTTGTCTAATCAGTGTATATGTGTATATGTACAGAGGAAATACTTGTTCAATAATATACTATCGTTCATTTTTATATATCTATATAGATATATAGATAATCAGTGCTTGGAATCCTTTGCATTGAGTAGAATATGACACCAGAAATCACACAGAACAAAGTTAAACTTTTGAAACACACAGAAAAATGTTATAATTTCAAAACATTTAAATGTGTTAAATAAATTTAGTGCTTGGCTTGTTTTAGCTTAGACGGCAGGCTATTGGAAGTTTCTCAAACACAAAAATTGTTTCCTGGGTGTTTAATGTTTTACAGACAGAGGGATTTATTTGACAAATTGGTTTAGGCTATTGCGAATTTGGTTCAGATAATGGGGTTTTGTGTTTTAGCAATTCATTTGTCATCTCACTATGATTTCTTGTCTCTCTACTGTCCTTTAAAAATCTGCAAACGTTTTTTTTTCAACTAACTTGCTGGACGGATGCTTTTTTCCGGGCTGTGAGATACTAGGGCATGACTAATAATGGTGGCGTTGTTTGACCATTTGCCTTTTTTATTTACACTGCTGCTGATTTTGCTGTCACATTTAGTAACTTGTTGTCTCATAATGTCAGTGTGAGTTTGTTCCTCTCCTCAAAGTAATCTGTTTATTGTTATTGTTTTAACCCATGAGCGTTTTTGGGATTTCCGCCTGTATTTGGCCTACTCAAATTGAAAAATCATTCAAAAATGTGGTGTCATTTTACAGGAAACCCTTTGAAGTTACATAAAACACTGCTAAAAGTCATAAGTATATGTTGTCTAAGCTGTAATAACCTATTACGGGTCCTAGAGCACGCAGGACCTGAGTTACACACTTTCAAAAATGAATTTATATATAAAAATCAAAAAGCGCCTAGACCACTGTATGTGTGTATCGGAGGCTTTTCAATTTGTGTATGCAAAATCCAGGCAGAAATGGCACCAGAGTAATTTAGTGTAAATACATTACTTTTTGTAAAACAAATGCCAAAGTGATGCATATCTCCAGAAAGAAGAGACTCTAAGCTTTCAAATGGAGCCACATATGACATCATAGCTCCTCCACAGACATTTGAAATGGAAAGTATATACTTTTATAACTTTCAATCAAACATTTTTTTTTAAAATAGTGAATTAAGCTCCAGAAAGTTCATTGTTCTTCATTCTTTTAAAGCTCTATGAACACAGTTTTGTACATTTCAATGCTTGCCTTAATGAAAGCCGATTGAAGTGACAGTTAGTAGAGTATTTATGATTGCAGAGATCCCACTGGTGTCAATTACTGACCAAAGGCACGAGTTCACAAAATCTCAAAACAAAAGAGGCCAATTATAGTTTATCACAAATATTTCAGCCAATTTGCATTAGATGGGAGATGTGTGGAATATGATCCCATAGAGAGAGAGCGAGAGAGAAAGAGAAGACAATCATAGGCAAGCATGCAAAATAACGAGCGTAAACATTAAGAAGAAAGTGAACAATGTTGGATGCCTTGCTTAATTAGTTGCACATGGAGCATCCGATTGCATGTTTATATAATATCATTATAAAAAGGATGCCAGTGGATGAGTTTATGTATTTAATTAGTTCATCATCATACAAACCGTATGCTCTAGTGTTACAATGCCATTACAGGTGTTAAAACTAGATCAGCACTTGTATTTGTCTTTTAGAAAATACCGTAAAGCCATTCACAATGTATTTTGTAATTGCTAATAACATGAAATGGAAGACATGTCTTTTCTTTTCTATTGTGATGTATATCTGAATGAAACAAGAAAACAAGTAGGGTGTGACTTTCGTCCATCGTGAATTGATTGGATGGTTGAATCATCATGGTTTGCTTGGATGGTTGGATGATTGGATGGTTGCATCATCGTGGACCTCATGTGAGTGACAGGTTGTCGCGCTGTTGTGCAAGTAAACAAGTCCTCAAAGAAGAGAAGAGATGTCACTGCAGGGTTAATTTTATTTAAGATTACAAGATACACAAAAAAAATAATAAATATTATATATATATATATATATATATATATATATATATATATATATATATATATATATATATATATATATATATATATATAATGATGTGCGTGGACAACACATTCTCACTCACTCTAAACTCATCACATATTGACGCTGACCCCTCTTGGTCACTTAACACACAGGGTATCCCTTTAGCACCATTTTGACACACGGGTTGATTTCGACCATTGATTTCAGTTGTTTGAAATCAGATCAAGAAATCCCAGTGGGTCAGATCAAGATGACTTTAATACTTTGCATTTGTAAAAGTAGACATAAATTGATAAATATTTACAGGCTACTTTTATACTAACCCAACTCCTACCCACTTCTCAACGATATAAGAAGATTCAGTGTGAACAGGCAAATTAAGTATTACGTAAGTATTACATTCTAAAAGTATTAACTAATATTGCATGTCAAGTTTTTTATGAAAGAACAGAGTTGATCTTAATGTTTCAGAGACACTCCCACAGTCATAACTTATTCAAAAGATACATCCAACTTTTTAGTATGATGCAATGGGTCACAAAACCCATGAGAGACATGGCATTTTCCAATCAAAGCTGATGTGATGTTTCTTTAGGCGGCAATTTTAAATCGTGTGCATGATCTACGGCGGCTGGAGATGGTGATCACTTTTGGGGATTTTTTTTTCACACAAATCAATCGTTTGGCCTCAGAACACTTGGGACATTTGTACTTTATTGTAATTATCTGTGCCTGCAGTCGTATTTGCCTGTTATATCCGACAAATGGATAGGTTCAGGGATGAATTACGTGTTCAAACCAAGCGGCAAACTCCTGAGATGTAAACTGCAATTCATCAACTGTCCACTAGGGAAACGCTCTAGAAGGAAGCATACTTTTTCATTGAGCTACTTTGGTTACTTTGAGTGACAGGCGGATAGCCATTTATCCGCCGTCTATAGTAATTGCGTCACATAAGCTCCATCCACATCCATCCACAAGATGGCAACGACCAGGGGCCTGTACCATGATGGTAGTTTAACAAACTCAGGGTTGAAGGATTAGTTTTGAGTTGACAAAACCAAACCATTGTATTAAGGCTTTGTTGGTCCCATGATGCTGATCATCAGCTTTCTCTGTCAACTCAGGCTTTGATCCTGAGTTCAGGAGTTTAGCTGTGACATCAGTAGTGAACAGTTAATCACACGCTGTGGAACTGAGATGAACTTCTCGCGAGACAATCAGTGAGATTAATTTCTCTCTTCTGCAGAATATTGCATTATTGAAAAATATTGAGAATTAAAATAAAATAAAAATACACAGCAAGAAGAAAAGCTGTCTATGAAAAAGGACAACTTTAAGAAAAAATAGTATACGTCAATGCAAGTAAAAGTTATGAAGTTAGTTTAGTTGATATAGAGAATATTGAACATTTAAGCTCAGTAAGCTTCTTTTTTTAATAGGCTAGTTTTATTTATTGATTTTAAAGCTTATCCATATGACTTTATGCAGGGGATGTAATTTATATGACGTATGTATTAATTTTAACAAAGTGCCTATTAATGATTGATTAACTAAAATTATAAATGTGTAATTGATTAAATGTATAATAATTACATAAATTATATCTAAAACATTCAAAATGATTATATTTTATAAATATAGCATTGTTAAAAGCCAGACACTTTAGTCTTTAAAAACATTTGTTATGTAGTGACCTTTAATTTGGAGTAGAAACAGGGGGAGTGACTTTATTGCATCAGAGGTGTCACTTTACTCACAGCTGATTGGTCCAATTTCAGATTGAGATCTCTAATCCAGAACATAACCTGCCCCAGAGCAGGTTAGCTGTGGCGCGTAAATTACTATGGTGATGAACACAGCTAAAAGCCAAACCACTTTAATGGTACCTAAAACCCAGGATTGGCACAAACTAAGCTTAAACAAATCTGGTTAGCCAGCTAAACCAGCTTCATGGTAGAGGCCCCTGCTCGTCTCTACTCTATGCTTTAGAACAGCTTATCGGGTGAATTAGACACTATGTCCACAATTTTTGCAGTCTAGTGTTCAAATAGCGTAAATAAAAAAACAAATGTAAAACCCCTCAAAAAAACTAACAGATACAATTGGGGCTACAGCCCTTTCAGGGCTTGGAACCTAATAATGCTGGCTGATTAAATTGAGAATCGCACTCCAACATGTCATAAGTGCAAGATCATAACCCAGTATATAATTTTGTCATGACGATGTTTCCATGCCCAACACAATGAGTGTGTACAACACCAAAGTTTTCTCATTTAAATGAATGGAGTACAATAGGGGAAACCCTGTGAGTTAAAAAGTGACACAGAATTGTCCTGAACAAGCGTCAATATGTGACAAGTTAGGTGTGAGAAAGTGTTGGAATGAAGAATAATAAATAGCCTACTGCAATATTCCATAAAATAATCTGAATGATCAATTTTGATTTCATGGTGACTAAGTTTATAATTTAATTTTGTTATTTTTTTTAATTGTTTAAATTTTGTTATACTATTTGAATTTTACAGAAAAAAAAGAAAATGGCTATATTAAAACTATGACTCAAGTATCCACTTTTTGCTTTTTCCATTCATCATGCCACTTCTCCTACATTGCCACGGGCGAGGATGACATGGTCCACCCTTGCTCACAGATGGGTAATTGTAAGTGGGGAACTATGGAATGATGGGTAGAAATCAATAACACTAAAAGACTTGTTCATGCGAGGGATGCGAGATGATACCATGGTACCAAAAAAAGTCTCTTTTCAAGAGCACTCTTGAGACATTCTTCTGCTTCAGCTCCTTCAGTGATGAGAAAGCAGAATGTCACTGACCCAGAGTCATCCAGCCTCCTCCAAAGGAATACATTGTGTTTTATGTATTCGGCTCAGCATGACAATATTTCCACCATAATATAAGACCATTAAACCAAAATGCTGCTTTTTGAGCGTGCCCTCGCACAACATTACCATTTAAATGCAGTATCTTTTATAATCCTTGCCTCAAAGGAAAATGTTACAGTCATGTTTGACATCTAGCACACGGGCCGTTTACTCACCCATTGTACCTTTCTGCCAGCACACAGCCATGTGTCTGCTGCCCTCAGTAACATCCGCTTTCTTCACAGGCACATTAGAATGGATGTGTTTTCGCTAATGGACCGTTCTACACCTCGCCCCCACAATGTGGAGAAATGCATTTAAGCTACACCAATTCAACTTACATATTGATGCCAACTGTGGGCCACATGCTTTTCCCTTTCATCCACCCCCTTCCATCAACTCTCTCTTCAATGATGAGTGTCATCCAGTTAGACTGGCAATTAGAAAAGGAAACAGTACATGTGCATTTGTTCTGAGAGAAATTTGATTAAACAGAGTTGGATGCCTGGGATTAATGTACTGTTCTTATTGTATTATTATATTACATTGTTCCACCCACAATGCGTGTGTGTTTGTGAATATATCTGGGGGGAAATAGAAGCATAAAAAAGGAACAAAGCTGCCCTGGGGAGTTTGTGCTGGCTTTTTTAAACTTTTACATGAGCTGCAATAAAGGTGAAATCGAATAAAAAGTTTAAATGATGAACTGATGTAAACTGCATGTTCTGTTGTAAGTTGTTGTACTTTTAAGAATTCTTTGCCAATACTAAAACACAGGATTTTAAAAGGCTGAACAATTTGCTAACTGATTTGAAAGGGCTGATTTGCACAGCTAACTGGATGATGCTTTCATTTTAATTGTGAAGCTGCCATAGTGGCACCAGTGGGGTGATTTATAAAGATGCTTAGTGTATAATGGATCATTCAGACCATTAGAATTTATGTTGAAGCAAAATAGAAGGAGAGAGACGCAAATAAATAAAATTTGAAATCTCAAAGAATGCATTAAATGAAAAATGTTGTTACGCCTAGACTGTAAATCCTAATGCTGTAAACTCTAAATAAGTAATTGGTTTGAGTACAGCCAACTCAAACTAAACACATTAGTTTATTAATCAACTTGTATAAGTATTTATAACTTTCTTCTTTTTTTGAGTTACTAAAACTGACACATTTTAAGTAATCTGAATTGTTTCATTGGTGTGAGTATTATAAATGTATTTCTGTGAATTAACTTTCAACTACATTGTAAAAAAAAAAAAAAAAAAAAAAAAATCAGGCCCCAATTGAAAAATTTCTAGTGATCACATCTAAATTGTTCAGTAAGCCAAATTGAATTTCTGTGAAATGATGCAATTTATTTCACAGAAATTCAATTTGGCCAACTGAAAAATTTAGATGTGGTCGGTCACTAGAAAACTTTCAATTGGGGCCTGATTTTCTTTTACAGTGTACTTACACATAAAATTTTGCTTTATTAAATCATAGTGTCTTTTGTTGCCAGCATATTGAGTATTTATGTGAAACTATTTGTATTTGTTCACATGTCAATGGCTTACTATGACACTAATTATCTAAAGTATTCTAAAAATAAATACAAACCCTATGACTCTACATAATGCTTGTTCCTACGTGACATTTGGAGTGAAATTCAGATTTATTTTTCTTTCTGCAATTGCAACTTGCTGCATGCATATCTATGAACTCTAATATATAATATATACTAGATTATGTTCATTTTCTTTGACACATACAAAATTATTCTAGCAAGCATTTAAAGAATATGGGGAATTATGTCTTTCTACAGCACAGAGAGTTGTGAAACCTTAAATCAACTTGTGAAAGCCACACAGTATCAGAGTGACATCCCCTTTTCCTTTGCATTACTCATGGCGAAATGAGGACTTTCATGTACTCAGGGCAATGTCATAAGTACTGAACCAAGGCATAGATGACATGCCCATTATTGTTGTTGGCAATACGTATTTATAAAAAGCCTTTAGTGTCTTTTTTGCACCAGGGGTGAAAATTAATGAAAGCCTCACTTTGCGAATCAGGGCAGAAACAAATTTACACTTAGCAAAGTTCAATTTGTTGCACGACAAAAGAGGTTGCTGTGGTAAACCATTACCATAGATTATTATGCAGGATGTATCTTCCAGGGGTTTATGATCCATGCAAATGGAGGCATCAGCATATCGTTGCATATTTCTGAGCCTAATGGATGCTTACACATCTATGTGATAATAATGATTATAATGCAAAAAATGTCCCCTTCCTCTCAGCTAAGCCAACCTTTGGCACCTTGCATATTAACCCAGAGTGAGTTAGACTGGGCAGGCCCAAAAGCAGAGAGAACTCTATATGTGTGTGAGTGTGTTAAAATAGAACAAGAGGTCAGGGATGGACGTAGAAAGGTTGGAGAGGGGTGCAAATAGTTGCCTGTGGCAACATTTTATGAACGAGAGGACGATCACTCACACAACAAATGCTAGTGAACTATCCACATCTTCATTATACTTTAACTTATAGTATAAATTATTATATGGCCTATACTGTAACCACCTCAGGCTCAGCTCATATAAGGTACAAGTATGCGTAAGTAATTAGTAAAACGTTGTTAAAAACATGATAGCACACTTGAAAAGGTCAAGTCATTTGGGAGGACTTCATAATTAGTTTTGTTCCGTCTTGCTGAGCGAACTAATTCTGTCGAGAAATAACATCAGGAAGTTTAGCTACACTGTCATGAATTTCATCATAGCATATATATATATATATATATATATATATATATATATATATATATATATATATATATATATATATATATATATATATATAGTGATCTTGTATATAACATTAGTTTTTATAAATATATTGGTTTTATAGATGAGGACATATATTTATTTATTTTTTACAACTTTTTCATGCTATCAATAGTGCAGATGAGAGCAGAATGGAACATATTGAATGGCTATTTTTTAAGTTAATAAGTCTACCTTACCCCTGTGTATTCCAGTATAGTAACATCTGTGCTGCAGGTATTCACACCTATGTTGATATTCATCCGCACAACTCTGAACATGAATATTGCTTTTATAGAAAAGTTCAATAAGCAAGATGTCAATATTGAGTGACCTTCATTTAAATACAGTACTATCAGTTACTTTTTTATTTTTTGCTTTACCAATAAAAGTTTTAATCTAAGCTACAGCATATTTTACCATTGAGCGTCTTTGAGCAACACATAGTAGCCTAGTGATGTTTTGTCCCTAAAGGAATCAGTGTTTTTGAACAAATCACTTAAATGGAACACTCCACCTTTTTTGAAAATAGGCTAATTTTCCAATCCCCTTAGAGTTAAACAGTTGAGTTTTACCGTTTTCGAATCCATTTAGTCAATCTCTGGTTCTGGCGGTAGCACTTTTAGCATAGATCACTGAATCTGATTAAACCGTTAGCATCTCGCTCAAAAAAGACCAAAGAGTTCCGATATTTTTCCTATTTAAAAAGTTGACTCTTCTGTAGTTACGTCATGTGGCATGGTGAAAATGCAAAGGTGCGATTTTCTTGGCCGATATGGCTAGGAACTATTCTCTCATTCCTAAATAACTTTGCTGTTGTACCATGGGTGCAGCGGCGAAATAATATTATGCAGCATCTGAAAATAGTCCCCAGCATGCTCCCTGTGCAGCAGGTTTTCACGTTGGTTATGTTTATGGAATTAGCCTATTTCCGGGTGCTGCGTAATATCATTGTGCCGCTGCATGGTATGGCAGCAAAGTTCCTTGATTATTGCACAGGAATGAGAGTATAGTCCCTAGATATAACAGCCTAGAAAATCACAACTTTGCATAATATAAAATAATAAATTAGTATCCAAACACTTGAGATCGATTTTAAATGTTGCAATTGCATGGAAGACAATATATTCTTTCAGTATGGCTAAGCAGAGCCAATCCTGAACTCCCTGGGGCCCTAAGCAAAATTCTGCTAAGGGGCCCTCCTACCTGACCCGTAAGCTATTTAAAACATTTGCCATTGCCATGCAGTTACACCTGACACCTTAGTGCTCCCAATACAATCCTTCCACCTTTGAACAAAACAGTAAAAGAATGAGGTTCAAACTAACAATATTTATTAAAGCATATTTTCTATATAATCTTAAGATAGTACTTGCTGAAGAAGACGGCTTTACTGTTGGTGAATCAGGCTGTACTGGGTCTGTGCTAGGCCTGGCTGAGGCTGGATGTGGATCATCTGGGTCTGTGCTAGTACTGGCTGAGGCTGGATGTGGATCATCTGGGTCTGTGCTAGTACTGGCTGAGGCTGGATGTGGATCATCTGGGTCTGTGCTTGTACTGGCAGATGATCCAGCATCTCCTCTACGTACAAACTTAAGCATAGCACCTGCAAATTATAGATAAAACAATTTATAAGCAGCATCAGACCCATTCAAACTGGCTCCCCCAGATTTCCTTTTATACATTTCCAAATATAAAATACTATTTATAGTATGGCTTGGCTCTTGTAATGTTTAACAAACTAGTGATTCAGATATCAAGAATCTCTGTGAGAGAGAACATCATTGTTGATATCAAGAATTCACTTTTGTACAAGTGAACATGTAATCCCTGATATCAAAAAGTATCAAGAATTCACAATGTAAACAGTGAACATTTATTTATTGACATTAAAAATGCATAATTTGTGAATAAATAAAAGCTTAAATGGCTTGCCATAGGATGTTACTGTGTTTTATATTATGCATGTAGAGCAATATTTGATTTAATGTTATTATTTACGGAGGGATGTGCATCCATATTGACCAGTATGTCCAGCTAATTAATATCAACATTTTGAATTCAATATAGCCTATAAATCAATAGTCAATCAATGTCAATCAATACATTGCTTTCCATCTTGCATATTTTGTGCAGTAGTTAAGAGTTTTAACTAAACCTTGACTAAGACTAGATAATCATTATCTTGTTTTAAAAGTAGCCTATGTGCACTTATGATGAGGAGGAGGACCATCATATTGTTCTGTCATCTGGTAGGCTATCCACGCTGGAAAATACACGTTTCGTTTCGTGCACGCGCGTATGAACGCATGTTCATGCGCGACGCGGATGTTTTCCGAGCTGCAGTAAACAAACACCGTTGCCGTTTATCAAAAAAAAAAAAAAAAAAACTTAAATAATTTAAATTTTCAGGCACAAAGACACAGAACACAGGCCTGAAAGCGGCTGGCATTAGCTAGCTAGACAGACCAAGAGATGCATAGCTTTCCTGTCCAGCTTAACAAGACAACAGAAGAGATGCACTTAAGGTACTGTTATTTGCTGACATCAAATTTGGAGAGGAGAGAACACAAGTTTACCTGATTGCTGTTCCTGCAATTCACTCTTGTGGTGTTTTTTTCCCCTCTTTTCATGGCCAGAAGGATAATTCCGCTTAATTTTATCATCAGTGTTTAACATTGTTTGACGCGCTTTGACACAAGGGGGAGGCGGGGCCTTGAGTAAATTGCGGGGCCCTACGCAGCTTGCATAGTGAGCTTATAGGACTGTTCCCCTCTGTTGCTAAGAGTTCGAATGCGTTTAAGGCCAATGTATATGTTGAGATGAAGAGGCTTAAAAAAATGTCTTATGATTATATTGATGATACTATAATACATAGTTGATCAAATGTCGTCTCAAAGTCTTCTGATAGCAGACTCAGAACTACCTGCTGTAAATGTGTATCAGCAGAACAGAGGGTGGGGGCACCCTCTGTTCTTTTTTCTCCCCCTTCATGAGCACAGAAACATATCAGTCATTTAAATGAATGATCTCCCTCACGGTGCACAGACAGCCAGGACCCAGCGGGAGACCCTAATGTGCCTGATTGAAAATGAACAGAGCAGGAAGCTCGCTACAGTGCAGAATCATAATACAATTAGCCAGGGAAGATTGCCACATTAGTCTTCCTGCCGTCATAGAGCACAAAAAGAAGGCCCTCATTGTTTCTCTCGCTCTTCCTCCTTTATTGTTCAAATACAAGAGTCATTATTGCAGTTGGACAAGAGAACAAAACTATTTAAATGAAAGTAGAGTGCACAGGTTTCACCTAAGGAGAGTGTTCGGTAATAATAGTATGCATTTGTATGTGCATTAAAACATGGCTGTGTGCCTCCAAGTTATTTGTCAGTTCAATATTTCTTTGTGCCTGAAATGGAAGCCAATTGCATTATTAATGAGATCAAATTTGGCTTGTGAAACGCACCAAAGCGGTAGTGGGAGACTTTGAGGAGTTTTGAATCTTGCTTCTTCCTCTGAGACTGAGACATAAAAGATATACTGCTGATTATCATTATTCAACCTGCTGGCACAAGCAATAAAATTAGTTTCTTTTCACATTTTCTTTTTCTTTTCCCATTCATCCCTACATTTTTCGTTTCACTTTGAGATTTCAGTTCTTATCGGTTCAGGGGTTTTGGCTGCGAGCCAAGTATGGGAATCTTATTAACTTGGCTTCCACTGTGGTTATCATGGTGAAAAGTCTGAATTCTCTTTGTCATTGAATGACACATGTTGAATTGTCTTAAGTGAAGAAAAACATTTTTTTTTTTCATATGAAGGAAGTAAAGTTTTTCACGGTTCTGATGCTTTCAGGGGAATCTTTGAGTTAGACCTTTGGTGCACTTTGGTGCAAAGCTGGTGTGTGTGTGTGTGTGTGTGTGTGTGTGTGTGTGTGTGTGTGTGTGTGACCTGGTAATCCCTACGTTATGGGGACAAAATGTCCCCACAAAGATGGCAATATCCGAAATCCTTGTCCTTGTGGGGACATTTTTAGGTCCCCATGAGGAAAACATCTTATAAATCGCACCGAAGGAGTTTTTTTGAGAAAGTAAAAATGCAGAATGTTTCCTGTGATGGGTAGGTTTAGGGGCAGGGGCAGTGTAAGGGGATAGGATGTACAGTTTGTACAATATGAAATCCATTACGCCTATGGAAAGTCCCCATTAAACATGAAAACACGACATGTGTGTGTGTGTGTGTGTGTGTGTGTGTGTGTGTGTGTGTGTGTGTGTGTGTGTGTGTGTGTGTGTGTGTGTGTGTGTGCATGGAAACACGACGTGTGTGCGTGCGTGTGTGACAGTCCATACAGCATGATGAATCTAAAAATGTCAATATTAGCAACAGATGTGACTGAAAAAAATGACAGCCATTTTACTTCAAAGCTTTATTTGTGATGCTTTAAAACTTTCACAGAAGCATTCTACTCTTCTAAGGGAGCAACTAGTGGGAGAAAAAGAGCAGCCTCTTGTTCACAAACCGCCCACAACTCCTCTGCAGCTCCCTCTTTTGGTTTACATGAGAGTGTGATGCTTGCTAACTACTTACTTTCAGCATGTGAGACTTGCAATAAATGCAGTAATGTGAGGGCTGAACAGCCCTGGAATATCCACGTATCACTCTTTACAAAACTTATTTATGTAATTTATTCAACATGTTCAAACATATCCACCTTTGTTTGAGTGAAATTGTCTGCTTAAATAGGAAATGCATCAGCATATAGTTGCATCACCCACCCCGCAAGTTGACAGGATTGGTTACATGTTTGTGATGGTAGGAAAACTTAAATGTTTTATGAAGCGGCCACTAAAAATAAAAATAAAAATAAAAAAAAATCTTTTTTTTTTTTTTTTGTTGAGTATAGACGATGACATTGTTCAAACGATCCATTCACAAGGATCAGTCAAAACTACTAAAAACACTGTATTATTTATGCCATGCCAGTAGTTGGCAATGACACTTTGTAAAGAAACACTGTGCATTCAATGAACGTGTAATATGCATGCTTTATTGTTTACACAGAGGTGATATTGTTCTAAAAAAAAATAATAATAATAAAAAAAACCTTGCTTTTTCAAACGTTTTTATTCTCAGGCACTGTTGCAAAAATGCATTTTTAGTTGAAAACGTTTTCCCGCAAATTGCTCCTTTGCATTAAAACTGATGAGTGAGTCATTGAATCATTTACTGAAGTGATTTGTTCATTCACTGATCTATTCAGGAATGAAACATCACTACTGTGTGTTGCTTGGAGACGCAACAGTTCTACATTTGCGTTGGTGTTGCAAAAACAAAGAGAATAGCAACATTCTGTCTAGAAGTAAAAAAAAAAAAAAAAAAAAAAACGCATAAGAAAAAAGTCTAATGCAGTGTAAGTCTAAAATACAACAGCCCACATTGTCAAGAGCAAAAGAAAACTAAGGAAAGTTCTGTTAGCAAAAGAACAAATTGTTATAGTTTAACTTGATATATATATATATATATATATATATATATATATATATATATATATATATATATATATATATATATATATATATATATATATATATATATATATATATATATACATACACTGTATAAAATTATATGTTCAATAAGTTATGACAACATATGTTTTTACATTGTTTTAACGCAATCAAAATAAGTTAAGAAATGTTAAACTTTTTTTTATTAGTTATACAAGATGTAACTCATTTTTTAAAGTCAGTTTAACATAATTTAAGTTCAAATAACTTAAACATCCAAGTCGATTGTACTGCAAAAGTTCAAAATTTCCCTTTTTTTACAGCAGTGATATATATATAATTTATTAATATTGTAGGAAACATTAATCCAACACTTTGAAGGTTTTACTTAATTTTGCAAGACTTGAAATGCAGTTATGAAAACGTTTACATAAGAATATGTTGCAAAAAAATCTAAATGTAGATAAAAAAAAAAAGAAAAAGATTTTGCCTTTGGTCACAATTGCCTTTGGTTTTATTTTGCCTAATTTCACAGGTGTTTCAATATGACAAATGTCATACAGGCTCCTCAACATGACTAAAAGGCATACATTATGCTGTCTACATTTCGGTCTGTGTATCTCTCTCTGAAGATATCCCAGGGCCATCGCTATTTTCATTATAGACCGTCATTAATATTCATGTTCTTAATTGACAAGGACATTGACATATTGATGTCCTCCAGCAGTACATCTCATCTGCAATGCTACAAAACAAGATCTAAAGTTCAAGGTCTTTTAGATGTGTATCAAAAGCTCAGCTGAATCAAAAAAATAGAGGCGTAAAAAATTTCAAGTGTTGAGTTTTTATGTGCATTATATTATTTAAAGATTATACAGAAATCAAATGACAGTTTATTCAGACACCTTCATGCTTAATTTTGTTCAGTCTGTGGTGTAAAAGGTTGCATAAGCAATTAAAGAAAAAGAAAAAAGAAAAAAAAAACACTTAAGCAAAACATTATCAGGTCAAAGTGTCTGAATAATTTCGGTCCTACATTTTTATCAATTTTACCGGTAGTCCACTGAATAAATAATGTTTGGGTTTAATGTGTCACAGTTACTTTATTTCTCTATCCCTATTAACTAGTAGCTTACAAACATGTATACCCATAGGATATCAGCTGTTTATTCTTACTTATAAAGCAAATATTAACACCTTACTGCATGATCATACTGCACATTCATTGTACCCGATAATGTAGGCAGGTTTATCACTGAGATCCCAAATGTTAGGGAGGTTCAGGGGCATGATCCCCAAGAAAATTTTGATTTCTATTATCTACATAATGTGCATTTTAAGATGTTCTGAAGGCCAAAAAAAAAAAAAAAATAGATAGCAATAGCTTGAAAACCATGCCACTGGGCATCAGGGCCGTACCCAGGATTTTCTATACCGAGGTCCAAATATGAATTTTGGAGGGTTTGAAAAAAAAAAAAAAACATTTCCCTCCTTTACATATGCATTTTAAGACATAAGAAAATCAAATAATCAGCTAACTGTAGCTTTAAAACCATGTCAGTGTGCAGTATAACTTATTTTAAGAAGACAACAGATTTTTATAAATGAGAATCTGGTTAAATGTTGCAAAAAAAATTCTGAGAAAATCAGAAAATCTGTTTTGTTGTTAAATTGAACCGACATATGTGTGACTCCGTCTTTGAAAACCTAGCCAAATTATTGTTTTGTGATATTTTTGTCATGATTTACATTATGTAAAGAACATTATTTGAACATATAACCTTGATTAATGTTGAATGAGTAAGATCTTGTCAAAGATAGAAATCAATGTGAAAATATAACCAATGAGTGAAATCAAAATTTGATGCTCCTAATCTCAATATTAGATTATGAGACTTTAGCCTGGATTTCACAGACAAGAATCACATTATGTGTAGCAATTAGGAATATATTGTAGGCTAATGTTTTTTCTATTCTGAGCACAGTGGGCTACCTGCTCTTTCTGTCTCCTCGCCATCATCTTCTCTCTTTCTTTTTTCCCCAGTCTCCTTCTCTTGCCCTGTATCTTTTCTCTTTTCAAAGCTGGGCTTTGTTTGAAGCAGTCTTTTCATTTTCGTCTGTATCGGTAAAAACAAAGTTGTAAATTAAAATTTACTAAAGGCTTCCAAGAAAACCAGGTCAAGAAAACGTTATTAGTTTCCATCCCTGATTATTAAGCGCGCTCGCGGTGTTGTGATGTCAAACATCAGTCGTTGTTCGAAGCGCCGGTTGGTGGTTGTGGCATTTGTCCCGCCTCTCCTCCACTGTGATTAGACATTGATGTTCACCCAAAGTTGAACTGTGGACACTCAACGCGTAAAAATGGACAAAACCTGCCAGCTGTTGGCGCTATTGAAAAGTGCTGTGCATCCATTGGAAACAATTGAAAACATACGCCGAGCGAGGCGAGAACACCTGTTTGTAGCCTACACGCTTTTATTTTGCAACTTCTATTATGTAGCCTACACCTCGGAGAATTACCGAGGTCCGGACCTCGGGGACCTCAGTGGTGGGTACGGCCCTACTGGTCAGTAGATTATTTATTTGTCTTTCTTATCTCCACATCTCTTTTTTTCTGTCTTTTTATCTTGCCCTGTCTCATCCCCTCATAACGGTGAGCTTTGACTGATAGTTTTTCCATTTTCGTCAATGAAGAAAGTAAACATATGGTTTACATATTAACATACTGATATTTATATGTTTTATGAATAATTGTCTTAGACACATTCATTTACTGTTTATTAAAGTTTTAAGTTTATTAAATTAATTCACAATATAAACACAATCATTACTAATCTTATGCCCAATACAGTTTTTTTTTTTTTTTAATTTACTGAAGGTTACAAATGGAATTATATTAATTTACAATATATACACATTCATTATTAATCTTATACCTAATCTGATAAAAATGGCTTTGTTAATATGTCTTGTTCGTTAAATAAGCCTACATTATGCATAGGCATATTTTCAGTTAAAAATGGCGAAATTAGCCAGAAGTTTTTTTTAATTTGCCTAAATATGTTATCTTTCAGCAGCTGTCACACATAAATAATGAGTTTAGCTGCTTACATTTGATGTCAAGTTGCACTGCTAAAATTCGCGCTCAGCCTCAGCAGTTTCTGTGTGACCATAAAGCCTGCCTTCTCTGATTTGATTGGTTTTATCAAATATTTTGACATTGACGAGTGGTGACAGACCAATGAGGCTCAGATTTACGCACACACCTCTGCTTCTGACGTGAGCTGCACTCTGCTCAGCAGCGCTGCAGATTGAAGAACACACAGACTAAAAGACGGGACGAAGCCAAAGCCTCCTGCTAGTTTCATATGTTATATGGGGGGGATGAAGCCCCCTTAAAAATGGCCTAGTGACACCCATGCTGCTGTAGCTTCAGGAGAGGTAGCAACGCAGACTGGAAAACCTCCATGTGGGATCATAAAGGAGGCCAAAGGAAACTGAAACTGAGTCATATGACTCCTATCTCATCCGTTATTCGTGGAATTGGTAGTGTTACAACTCTCCCCATGTTGCTACTATGTTCGGTATCCCCTACATAAATTAACTAGTGACCTGCACCCACTGGTAAAAAAAATATATATCTGGTCTCTGAATAATTTTTAGTTTGACTTTAATTCTCTTTATTTGTTTTTGCAGTTTTCAGTTTTCAAAGTGCACCCTTTGTCAGTGAAGGTCAAAGAACAATGAATCTTTTACAGGAATCAATATAAGCATTCATCAAAACCTTGGCAACCTCTTCCCTCAAAAACCATTCTGGGACCCTTCAAAATAGAGCAGAGACAATGATAACATAATTTCAATTCTCTTTAAGGCTTTTATTCACTTTCAGTCATATGCATTCTCTCTTATTTGGGATAAAAACAAACAAAACAAAAAAACCTTGTTTCTTGTTCACTTCTATTACAAAGTGTTGTTCACTTCTATTACTTGATGACTGTCTGTGCTGAATGTACGAATTTGTATGATTTCTCTTGAAATATTTATACATATTGATTTTATTAAGAGTTGGGGGGTCCTGTTAAACAGAACCCTAGGGTTCTTAACTCAATAATAAAAAAAAACAACAAAAAAAAATGTATACCAAAAAGGTCCTATTGGGGGGGGGGGGGTGTTCTGTTAAAGACTTATATTCCCATCCTAAACATAGACAAAGTTTCAAAAACTAAGTTGGCGTTTGATGCAGTATTTCTGTATCAAAAATACTCCTTTTTTATATTTTCCAAAATTACCGGAAGGAGTATTTTTGACACAGAAATACTGTGTTTACACTGTCCGAAAGTTTTGGAGAGTTTTTTTTCGAGTATGGGTCCGCTGACGTCGACAGGGTGGTCCTTGTATGGGCCGTGCGGGCTCTTCTCTTCTATGCCCATAAACACTCCCTCAGGTGCAGATCCACTCGTCTGTGCAACACTTCTGCTGTGCCGTGTTCCACTTTATTCATATCCCATTCCTATTCCTATGTGACTTCAACGCTTCAGCACAGCATTCCGGGAAGGCAGCGCTGCATTTCAACCGATTTGAACGCAGAAATGACGAGAAGCGTCACAACATCACGCTTCAGTTGAATCGCAAAATTGGATCTCCACAGTCACTGCTGTCACAGGACTTCACCAAATCAACAAGAAGTGTGTTTTTGACGGAGTGGTCCCAGCGTTAAAGGTTCACGGTCAAGTTTTGGAAGCAGGCGGTGAGTAAAACTGCTTCAAATGTCTATGTTATTGGCTATCGTCGCGTAAGTAATCATCAGTAAACAACACAATCATGTATAGTTAATTTATCAGTGGAGCATGCGATGTATGGTGTGTGTTTAAATACATTTGTTTAGCTGACCAATATGTCAGTTTGTTTATTGAACCACCCCAAACATAAACCTAGACTAGGGACGTTTTCACAAAACGTGCTTCTTCATTCAAATGCACTAACGTCAAATGCACAAATACACTAGTCTGACGTGTAAAACCGTTTGCTTGATTCTGTTAATGTTAATGTTTAATTGCATACAATCGTCCATAAAGCAAATCATGTCATCATATAACAGGAGTAAACAAACGCAAATGTTGACAAGCCACTAAATACAGTACATACCACAGAGACGGACGTCCCGCTCCTGCTGTTTCTCCTGTTCAATTTATTTCATCCTCCAGATCTGATTCTGGATCATATTTGTATTAGTTGAATCTGATTGATAGCTATGATTTATTTAGGGTAACGTTTTCTTTTCTACACTTGACGATGTCACAGCTTTCAGAAGCTCTCATGCAGTAGCTCAGCGCTTGTGATTCTTTAGCTCCGCCCACACGATACGCCTCCAGCCGCTCGTTTTTTTTTTCTTGTTTTTTTTCGGAAAGGCACGGTACAGCCTTTCTTTCTTTTATAAATATAACAAAACTAAAGACTTTTCGGAGTTTTGAAGCATGCAATACTACTCTATAGGTACTCGATTTAAGTGAGATTGACTGAAACTGAGTGGTTCACCCCCCTTTAAGGATATATATATATATATATTGGTTGGACTGTGCGGTAATTTGACAGTCAGTGATTTGGTATTGCAAGGAAGTGACTTCATGATAGATTTTTGTGTGTAATGCATGTTAAGTGTGCTTAGTGTTTTGCAAATCACTGTGTGTAGAGTTTTGCAACAAGTGTGAGGTTGACAATGTGCTTATAGTTGTGCAAATATGGGCTGGTGTTTTGCTTCTTGAGTGTAAGGTTTTGCTAATACTGTACTACTTTTAATTTTAGTGTGTAAGCAATCCAAAAAAAAAACTGTAAAGAAAATCCTGAACTTCCCACTTGTATTTACGACTTTGTGGTGGAGTTCATATGCGCGTTCAACTCGTAAATATGGTCTTCATGACATGAAAGTTACTTTGTTGGTAAGTTCAATGTTCAAGTCTAGATAATTTTTAAGTCAAGCCAAGTCCTTGTTTATTTTGTTTACATTTAAGTTGAGAAAAACAGCATTTAGGTTCAACTCATCTTGCCTTCAGTGCACTTCCTTACACTAATCAACATCATAGTTAGGGCAACATAAAAGATACTGTGATATAAAAGTAGATTAGAGAGAGAGAGAGAGAGAGAGAGAGAGAGAGAGAGAGAGAGAGAGAGAGAGAGAGAGAGAGAGAGAGAGAGAGAGAGAGAGGCACACATTTTTTTATTTTATTTTTTATTTATTTTTATCCAAATTGCCTTGTATCACATCTTGGTTTGTCAAAATATGCATAACGTAGAAAAATACTATTTTAATGTGTGCATTAAAACTATGATACTTTCCAAAGATAAGTTTCCTACTAATCAGTAGCACAACTGAATGTGTAGTTTAAAATGATCATTATCACTTATTATGCTGAAATGCTCCCACAGTTACAACTAAAGGCTATACAGCAAAAGTGCTAGTTTAATATGGACAAAACCAAAGCATTTATTACCGATTTAACAGCACTCTACATAACATTCTACAAGGCATTAAGTACTGACAGGGGGAAGTAGGAAAAAAAAAAGCTTCTGCAGGTTGCAGTTACCTTTATTTGAAATACGGCAGGGGGTGTTCAAGGGGGCCGAGACCTCCTAGTTATCGCTAAAATCAGGCCAGTGGGGAGCTACCAAACTGCTCCACAGAATGTCATTTAAACGTTTTATGGCAGCACAAGATTGACACCTCCGTGATGTCGGACTGGAATGAATAATTTAAACACATTTTTAGAGCTTTCAAAATTAACCATAACAAAAATAGCCCACTATAGACCGTAATAGCTTGGTATGTCATTTTCCGTCTTTCGCGCCATCTTGCACAGTTGAGCATGCAAGACTTTCAAATACTCTTTCAAATGATCTTAGCTGCATTTGAATATGCATACTTGCCTAATAAATAGCAGGTGAAAAACAGTTTGTGAAAAGAATAGCATCAGAATTCACAGTATTCCTAAAAAAAAAGTAGTCCTATAGGTAAAATATTGTCATTAAAATATAATGACTGCTGTCATTTAAATTCTGGCTAGGTTCTGAAGTTTTAGTAACAGTAACAGACTAGTGTAATAGAATATCTAAATGTATATGACTTCTAGCTTATTTCTGCATTTCCGGGAAAATTACTCCACTTTGGGAAGGGAAATATGCAGGTCAGGAAGGATAAGGTCAAGTTGACTGAGAGAAAAAGAGAGATGGTGATGGAGATGAGGAGCAGGTATTGTGCTATTTAACATATACACATTAAATTGCAGACATTTTGGATTTCTATAGGTTGGCTAGTATGCGTGGTGCGGTAGTGAGCCCAACCTTAAGAGGGCCCAAAATTGCTAGCGACGCCCCTGCACATGACAATGCCAATATGATGAATGTGGCAGTCCGGATTACATTCATATTGCACATATTCATACTATATAGAACATACCTTGTATGGTCGCGAAGCAATTACTTAAAATAAGTACCTGCTCATCAAAGAGTTTTGAGTGCAGATAGATGCATGCTATCTAGTGGCCCTTCTTTTCAAGCACTCAAATAAAGCACACAAATCAGACTACAATCAAATGTGCACAGACATCAGCGAATTGTGTTCATTAAGTCATGCAAACAGTTTGTGAAACAGAATGTAGCAAGTGGCTGATTTGTAGCGACTACGCCACCCCGGAACAACGGGGAAATAACCAAAAACACAGAACACGCAAATACGTTCCACCAAAAATAGGCTGTAGGCGAGAGTTTCCGTATAAACAATTATTTTATTAGGGTTAAAATTGAAATACAAAATTTAAAATTGATATGAAACATCAATATTAAATGGTCTTGGTCAAATCAAAAGAGGAAATTAAATAAATGTAGGGGGCTGAGGTTTCCTTAATGAGAAGCAGGCTGATATGGTGCATACAGTGCACAAAAGAAGAAAATCCCTCCAATCAGAATCACATCCACAAAAAGATCACTGCAAATAATGACCAAATATAGTGACACCGCAATAATGACAATCCATATCTAAGTGAAGCCCGTGCAACCCAGAATCAGCCCACTTCCCGGAAACAACCAGCTCCTGCAAAATACCAAAAAAAGAGAACTCACATTAGAAAAACAAACATTTAAATAAAGCAAAAAAAAAGAGAAATGAAATCAAAAAGTCAAGGTACTAGATGAAACAAGGATAATCAATTCTACAAACAAATATACATTAAAAATAAAACAAAATAACAAAACATATACTGTCACAGAAAGATGGCATAAACTCAGTACTGATCAAGGCTCAAGGTTTCAAATGACCGAGATCACAAATACCGCATATAGCGGTAATTAACACTTATAACGAGCGACTGTTATTCAACAGTCAGATAACAAAACTGAGGGTTCGTGACAGCAATAACAAATCAATGAACAAAACAAAAAGAGCATACAATCCAAACGAAAACTACTCAACAGAAATGAAACAAATCAAAACAATACAAACATCAAGCCCATTTGACCAGTGGACCAGAAGAATGACGCCCAAAGCAGCAGCGCGGCCCAGAGCGAGGGTTGGAGAGCGAGAGAGAGAGAGCTGCACAGTGAACAATAAACCCTTATGATTAGACTAAGTGACACTCGCGCGCACACACACGGATGCGTCAAACAGTCATATAGTAGCTCCTTTAAACTGTTGATTAACAGCTGATGTTCTGACCTGGCTATTGTGCTGCCATGACGCACGAGTGGGCACTGTAAACACCGCACTGGGGGTAAGCAGAACACCACACACACACAGCCTTAACGGAGCGACGTCACACTCCAAAAATCCAACACAGTGAGAGAAAAGGGGCGGGCTTTCAACCAAGACGCATTCCAGGGTCTATATCTAGCATTACGTCTGGGCTGTTTAGACCATGGGACTAAGACCAGGGGTTTGTATAGTTTATCGTCGGGGCGACGACGCAAAAATGGGGGGTAAAATGTAGTGATGTGGGTCACGTGTTTTGAAACGTCACCTTATTAAATGCGTGTCCAATAAGGTACCGCCTCGTTTTTGTATATAAACCTGTTGTTTATGCCCCCTGGAATGCGTCTTGGTTGAAAGCCCGCCCCTTTTCTCTCACTGTGTTGGATTTTTGGAGGTACGTGTTTTTAGCTATGTAGCTCTGTTATTGTTTCGTATTCTGCAGTGACTGCATGCGTTCCTTATTTTAGTGTGACGTCGCTCCGTTAAGGCTGTGTGTGTGTGGTGTTCTGCTTACCCCCAGGTAAGTTTTAATGCCTTGTTGCGGTTTTGTATAAAGCATAGTTTGAATTGACTAAAGCTATGCATTTTAGTGCGGTGTTTACAGTGCCCACTCGTGCGTCATGGCAGCACAATAGCCAGGTCAGAACATCAGCTGTTAATCAACAGTTTAAAGGAGCTACTATATGACTGTTTGACGCATCCGTGTGTGTGCGCGCGAGTGTCACTTAGTCTAATCATAAGGTGAGTGACTTTTTGTTTTCGTAAATCAACGCATGTCCTAAATCGCAATAATAAATAAATGTATCTGTTTAGGGTTTATTGTTCACTGTGCAGCTCTCTCTCTCTCGCTCTCCAACCCTCGCTCTGGGCCGCGCTGCTGCTTTGGGCGTCATTCTTCTGGTCCACTGGTCAAATGGGCTTGATGTTTGTATTGTTTTGATTTGTTTCATTTCTGTTGAGTAGTTTTCGTTTGGATTGTATGCTCTTTTTGTTTTGTTAATTGATTTGTTATTGCTGTCACGAACCCTCAGTTTTGTTATCTGACTGTTGAATAACAGTCGCTCGTTATAAGTGTTAATTACCGCTATATGCGGTATTTGTGATCTCGGTCATTTGAAACCTTGAGCCTTGATCAGTACTGAGTTTATGCCATCTTTCTGTGACAGTATATGTTTTGTTATTTTGTTTTATTTTTAATGTATATTTGTTTGTAGAATTGATTATCCTTGTTTCATCTAGTACCTTGACTTTTTGATTTCATTTCTCTTTTTTTTTGCTTTATTTAAATGTTTGTTTTTCTAATGTGAGTTCTCTTTTTTGGTATTTTGCAGGAGCTGGTTGTTTCCGGGAAGTGGGCTGATTCTGGGTTGCACGGGCTTCACTTAGATATGGATTGTCATTATTGCGGTGTCACTATATTTGGTCATTATTTGCAGTGATCTTTTTGTGGATGTGATTCTGATTGGAGGGATTTTCTTCTTTTGTGCACTGTATGCACCATATCAGCCTGCTTCTCATTAAGGAAACCTCAGCCCCCTACATTTATTTAATTTCCTCTTTTGATTTGACCAAGACCATTTAATATTGATGTTTCATATCAATTTTAAATTTTGTATTTCAATTTTAACCCTAATAAAATAATTGTTTATACGGAAACTCTCGCCTACAGCCTATTTTTGGTGGAACGTATTTGCGTGTTCTGTGTTTTTGGTTATTTCCCCGTTGTTCCGGGGTGGCGTAGTCGCTACAAATCAGCCACTTGCTACATGTGGCGCAGTCGGCAGGGTCCACAAAATATCTGGCAGAGGCGAGAGACCGTATATATATATATATATATTTTGTTTTTGTGTAAGTTGCGGTTTTTAAGTGTTTGTTGTTGTTTGTCTTTTTCTTTTTGTGTTTGTTTGTTTGTAGGAACAAAGCAGCAGCGTGTGCCCAGGAGATTGCAGTTTCTGATTCAACTATTGGGTGCTGTTTATTGTTGGTGTGAGTACTGCAAAATTTAGGTACGTGGTCTAATAATGGAAGGAGAATTACAAGAACTTAAGGAGCTTGTGGCTCAACTTAGAGCTGACAACGAGAGATTGCGTCAGGAAAGGGCGTCTGAATCCCCAGGGGTTAGTGTCGCAGGACCAAGTACTTCTGTCCCAGCCCCCATACTTCCATCACTGACTGGTACTAATACTCCAGTAACTGACAGGTATGTGTTTGTACCTAGAGATAGGAGGTGCCCAAAATTTAGTGGGAAGTCTGGGGTGGATATTAATGAATGGGTTGAAGAAGCTATGGCATGTATGAGAACCCGTTATTTGTCCCCTGCAGACCAGGCCTTCTTCCTTTTTGATCACTTAGAGGGGGAGGCGCGAGAAGAGATACGTTATCGTTCAGAGGAGGAGCGTGGGGATCCCGCTAAAGTTATCAGCGCGCTGCGTGAGTTGTATGGATGTTCACTGTCATATGTAGCTCTACAGGAAGCTTTCTTCTCCCGGAGACAGCAAGAGGGGGAAACACTCTTGGAGTTTTCCCTTGCCTTGATGAGTCTCTTGGAGAAGGTTAAGCAACAGTCTCCGAATGCTATGTTAAACACTGAAATCGTGTTACGTGATCAATTTGTTGAATATGTTAATAATAGCACTTTGAGACGGGAGCTTAAGCAGCTGGTGCGCCAACAGCCAAATTCCACTTTGTTAGACGTGCGGAGCGAAGCTCTTCGATGGGAGCAAGAAGGGATGCCCGGGGGTGCGAGGTCCCGAAGTTTATCTGTCCCATTGGCACACGGAATTCAGTATGGCGTTCATGGAAATGCGGGGGCTCGTAGTTCACCTCAAACATCTGAATTAGGGGAGTTAAGGGAAATGTTAAAAGTACAGCAAGAACAGTTAAATCGGCTTGCGCAAAATTTTGCCCGATGGCAAGGTTCAGAAATGCGTAACCGAGTCCCTCGTAATGGGCCCATAATTTGTAGGCGGTGCCAAAGGCCAGGCCACTTTGCTCGAGAGTGCGATGGGGAGCGGGTACCTCAGCGCACTTCACATTCCGGTGAACCTTTCACTGGGGGTAAGCAGCCTTCTCATGCGCATTCGGAAAACTAATGCCCACCGGGCTGCAGAGCCACAGCTCGGTTGGGGATTATATCGGTTCTGGTTTGTCGAAAGGTCATAGTTCAACGTCTCGTTTAATGTCGTCTTGTCCCCATCTTGTTGCTTCTGTAGGTGGAGTGCCAGTGCCCTGTTTGATTGACACAGGTTCTATGGTCTCCACTATTACAGAAAGCTGTTTTCTGCAACATTTTGAACCTTGGGGTCAGGAGCGACTCAGGTCCTGTCAATGGTTACAGCTCCGTGCCGCCAACGGTCTTTCCATTCCTTATCTTGGTTATATGGAATTGGATATTTCGCTCTGTGGCCAAATGATTTCAAATTGTGGGGTGCTTGTTGTCAAAGATCCTCCTGGTGGCTTGTGTGATAAGGTTCCGGGAGTTCTCGGAATGAATGTTCTTAAACGATGTTACCAGGAGCTCTTTGGACAGCATGGCCCTGCCCTTTTCAATTTACCGGATGTGTCAAAAGCACCGCACTTCGTATCTCAGGCATTACAACATTGCTCAGACGTTAACACTATGACTAGTATAAGTCGCATTGGTAAGGTTAGAGTTCGGGGCCGTAGACCCTGTCGCATTCCAGGGGGCATGCTCAAGTTTGTCCCTGCAACGTGCTCCTCCGAATATTCCAGTGGTGTGGTACTTTTTGAGCCTCCTGAGTTTGGTTTGCCTGTTGGATTGTTGTCTTCACCGGCAGTAGTTCAGGTTAGCCAAGGAACAGCTTATATCCCAGTGGTTAATGTTGGTGTGACTGATGTCATGCTTTATCCTCGTTCTCTGCTTGGCACTTTGAGTAGTGTTTATGTGGTGAGTTTGCCCACAGGTGTGACCGAGGTTCAGCCAGTCATAGCTGTTGTTGGTTCTCAGGATGCAGAAGTGGGACTTATTGTACAGGAGCAGGTCGAAGCAGTTGACTTGTCAAGTTTTTCTGAGGTAGAGCAGAAGCAGGTAAGGGCTTTGCTCTATAAGTTTCAGTCAGTGTTTTCTGCCCAGGAGGGAGACTTGGGTTGTACCAATTTAATTTCTCATGATATCCCTTTGGTAGATGAGACTCCCATACGACAGCGGTTTAGGCGGATACCCCCGTCCGAGTATGAGGTTGTAAAGTCTCACATAAATCAGTTACTTGAGGCAAAGATCATCCGGGAAAGCTGTAGTCCGTATGCCTCTCCCATTGTGCTGGTTAAAAAGAAAGATGGTAGTCTACGCATGTGCGTTGATTACCGTCAACTTAATGCCAGAACTAGGAAAGATGCGTTCCCTCTGCCTCGAATTGATGAGTCCCTGGATTCCCTGAGTGGTGCCTGTTGGTTTTCAACACTTGATCTAGCCAGTGGGTATAATCAGGTTCCAGTCACTGAGAAAGATCGGTTTAAGACTGCTTTCTGTACACCTTTCGGACTCTTTGAGTGGAACCGTATGCCCTTTGGCCTATGCAATGCCCCAGGCACCTTTCAGAGGTTAATGGAGCGGCTGTTTGGGGATCAACAGTGCTAATCCTTGCTTTTATACCTGGATGATGTGATAGTATATTCTGCCTCTGTAGGTCAACATTTGGAGCGCTTGGAAGTGGTCCTGAGCCGGTTAGAACAGGAAGGACTTAAAGTAAAGTTAAGCAAGTGTGCATTTTTCCAAAGAGAGGTAAAGTATTTGGGTCATGTCATATCAGCTCAGGGGGTATCGACTGACCCTGCAAAGATTGAAGCGGTGGCTAATTGGCGGCGTCCATCTAATGTGGCTGAGTTGCGTTCATTTCTGGGTTTCGCCAGTTATTATCGCCGCTTTGTGGAGGGGTTTGCCAAGTTGGCGGCACCCCTACATAAGCTGGTTGCAGTGTGTGCTGGTTCGGGACCCAGAAAACGAGCAGATGAGGTATTTTTGGATGCTTGGACAGAGCAGTGTCAGGTGAGCTTTGAGGGATTGAAGAATAGGCTCTCTTCCACCCCAGTGTTGGCATATGCAGACTTCTCCCGGCCCTTTATATTAGAGGTGGACGCTAGCCATAGTGGGTTGGGCGCAGTACTCTCGCAGGACCAGGGAAATAAGGTGCATCCTATTGCTTATGCTAGTCGTGGTCTTAGGCCCACTGAGCGCAACATGACCAACTATAGTTCCATGAAGTTGGAATTTGTTGCGCTCAAGTGGGCCATGACCGAGAAATTTAGAGAATACCTTTTGGGTCAGAAGTGCATTGTTTATACTGATAACAACCCCCTTAGCCACCTGACATCGGCTAAATTAGGAGCTACTGAACAACGCTGGGCAGCCCAATTGGCCTCCTTCGACTTTGAGGTTCGTTATCGCTCTGGGAGATGCAACCGGAACGCTGATGCCCTTTCTAGACAGAATCAGTTTTGTCAGGAAGTACGGGAGAGTTTCTTACCAGGTACTATCATTCCAGCAGTAGTAAGACAGGCAGTAGAGGTAGAACCAGCAGTACAAGTAAGCCAAGCAGTTGTCACCGCATTCCCCAGTTTCTCCTTGGAGGATTTGAGTTCTCTACAGGAGGCAGATCCTGATATTGGGAGGGTTTTGGCCTTTTGGGAGCAGGGGATATTTCCCAGTTTTGTGGAGCGGCAGCAGCTTCCCAAGCCTGTTCTCACATTGCTTCGGCAATGGGACCGTCTGTTGAAAAAGGATGGTGTCCTTTATCGCCGCGTGTCACGCTCTGATGGAGGTGAGGAAGTGTTACAGTTGATTTTGCCCGTGTCTTTAAAGCATGACGTGGTGACTCAGCTGCACCAACACCATGGACACCAGGGTGTTGAGCGCACTACTGAATTGATACGTCAGCGTTGTTATTGGCCAGGGATGTCCGCAGAGGTGGCACCATGGGTTAGGGAATGTGAGAGATGTCAACTGGCTAAAGACACCCAACCGTTGGCCCGGGGCTTTATGGGTCATGTCCTGGCTTCCAAACCAAATGAGATACTAGCTGTTGATTTTACGATGCTTGAGCCGTCTAGTTCTGGACATGAGACTGTTTTAGTTTTGACAGATGTGTTCACTAAATATACTCTAGCTGTTCCAACTCGAGACCAGCGGGCTGAGACAGTAGTACAGGTCTTGGTTACGGAGTGGTTCTTTAGGTTTGGGGTCCCAGGTCGTATCCACTCTGACCAGGGTCGGAATTTCGAGTCAGCCCTTATGAAGCAACTCTGTAGATTTTATGGGATTGAAAAATCTCGTACAACACCTTATCACCCAGCTGGCAACGGCCAGTGCGAGCGGTTTAATCGAACCCTTCATAACCTTCTGCGCACATTGCCAGTTTCCAGAAAAAGGGATTGGGCCACTTGCCTTCCACAGATCTTGTTCTGTTATAACACCACTCCTCACCAGGCAACAGGTGAGTCCCCGTATTTCCTGATGTTTGGCCAGGAACCCAGACTTCCTGTTGATTTCTTGTTAGGTAGGGTCCAGGAACCTGGTGAGGGTGGGGTTCATGAGTGGATTGCAGAGCATCAAGCTAGGATGCACGTTGCCTTTGAGGGGGCACGGGAACGTTTGAAGGCAGCTGCGGAACGCCGTAAGAAACAGCATGATCAGCAGGTCCGTGATCCACCACTGAGGGAGGGTCAGCTGGTTTATCTCCGGGATCATAGCGTGAGAGGCCGTCATAAAATCCAGGACCTGTGGAGCTCGGTGGTGTTTCAGGTTATGCGTGCACCAAAAGATGGCGGTTCGGTGTACGCTGTTGCACCTGTGGATGATTTGGGTAAGATTCGGCATGTACACCGCTCTCTGATGAAGACCCGAATACAACAAGTCTCATCAAGTGTTGTTTATCCTGAGAGCCCCCTAGCTAGATCGCCATCTTCCCCAGGAGATCAAGAAGAGCTAGATCTTTGGGTTGCCATCCCAGATAGTTCTCAGCTCAGGTTAGGTCAAACTAGGGCATTACAGCCTGCGGTTTCAGCTGAGTATCGGTCACCAGAGTCTTTTGTGATGCGCGAAGAATCGATCCCTCCTTTGGAGGTGGCAGGACCTTCTTCTGTGGTACCCATGCCTTCTGTAAATGGCGAGTTGGTGTGTGATGTTGACCAGGGCCTTATGGGTGAGTCTGTTTTTCTTCCCCCTGCTCAGCAGAGGGATGATGTGGGTGTTGTGCGACGAACGAGGCGAGCCACAGCAGGGCAACATTCTAATGTCCACCATCTTCCACGAGCAGTGGACAATGTAAGGGATGTTGTATGCGTTCCAGGGTCTATATCTAGCATTACGTCTGGGCTATTTAGACCATGGGACTAAGACCAGGGGTTTGTATAGTTTATCGTCGGGGCGACGACGCAAAAATGGGGGGTAAAATGTAGTGATGTGGGTCACGTGTTTTGAAACGTCACCTTATTAAATGCGTGTCCAATAAGGTACCGCCTCGTTTTTGTATATAAACCTGTTGTTTATGCCCCCTGGAATGCGTCTTGGTTGAAAGCCCGCCCCTTTTCTCTCACTGTGTTGGATTTTTGGAGGTACGTGTTTTTAGCTATGTAGCTCTGTTATTGTTTCGTATTCTGCAGTGACTGCATGCGTTCCTTATTTTAGTGTGACGTCGCTCCGTTAAGGCTGTGTGTGTGTGGTGTTCTGCTTACCCCCAGGTAAGTTTTAATGCCTTGTTGCGGTTTTGTATAAAGCATAGTTTGAATTGACTAAAGCTATGCATTTTAGTGCGGTGTTTACAGTGCCCACTCGTGCGTCATGGCAGCACAATAGCCAGGTCAGAACATCAGCTGTTAATCAACAGTTTAAAGGAGCTACTATATGACTGTTTGACGCATCCGTGTGTGTGCGCGCGAGTGTCACTTAGTCTAATCATAAGGTGAGTGACTTTTTGTTTTCGTAAATCAACGCATGTCCTAAATCGCAATAATAAATAAATGTATCTGTTTAGGGTTTATTGTTCACTGTGCAGCTCTCTCTCTCTCGCTCTCCAACCCTCGCTCTGGGCCGCGCTGCTGCTTTGGGCGTCATTCTTCTGGTCCACTGGTCAAATGGGCTTGATGTTTGTATTGTTTTGATTTGTTTCATTTCTGTTGAGTAGTTTTCGTTTGGATTGTATGCTCTTTTTGTTTTGTTCATTGATTTGTTATTGCTGTCACGAACCCTCAGTTTTGTTATCTGACTGTTGAATAACAGTCGCTCGTTATAAGTGTTAATTACCGCTATATGCGGTATTTGTGATCTCGGTCATTTGAAACCTTGAGCCTTGATCAGTACTGAGTTTATGCCATCTTTCTGTGACAGTATATGTTTTGTTATTTTGTTTTATTTTTAATGTATATTTGTTTGTAGAATTGATTATCCTTGTTTCATCTAGTACCTTGACTTTTTGATTTCATTTCTCTTTTTTTTTGCTTTATTTAAATGTTTGTTTTTCTAATGTGAGTTCTCTTTTTTTGGTATTTTGCAGGAGCTGGTTGTTTCCGGGAAGTGGGCTGATTCTGGGTTGCACGGGCTTCACTTAGATATGGATTGTCATTATTGCGGTCTCACTATATTTGGTCATTATTTGCAGTGATCTTTTTGTGGATGTGATTCTGATTGGAGGGATTTTCTTCTTTTGTGCACTGTATGCACCATATCAGCCTGCTTCTCATTAAGGAAACCTCAGCCCCCTACATTTATTTAATTTCCTCTTTTGATTTGACCAAGACCATTTAATATTGATGTTTCATATCAATTTTAAATTTTGTATTTCAATTTTAACCCTAATAAAATAATTGTTTATACGGAAACTCTCGCCTACAGCCTATTTTTGGTGGAACGTATTTGCGTGTTCTGTGTTTTTGGTTATTTCCCCGTTGTTCCGGGGTGGCGTAGTCGCTACAAATCAGCCACTTGCTACAAGAACATGGATGATGGAAGTACACTTTGGTGTGAGGAAAACAAATCTAGTTTACCATACTTATCAATTTATATATAAGAAGAGTTCAGATGCAAAAGCCTCTAAAAGCCGATTCGGTCAAAAATCAGATATACATACTGAGTGAATGCTATCCGCATATAGTATAGTTTCAGTTTAAACCCACCAAATCCCAGCCTCACCCCATTCAGAAGTACCAGTACAGTAGAAATCTATACGAAGCCTGACAAAAAAAAAAGAAAAAAAAAAAAGCTTATTTTGAAGAAAAAAGTCTGACGAACTTAGATGTTTCGTCTAAGTCTTTGTATATACTATTCATAAACTGGAGAGCACATCCTGATTCTGCCGAGTTAGATGAGTTCCTGGGACAACAAGGGAGGTGCTTAAGGTAAAATGGATCAACCAATCAGATTACTCTTGTGACGTCACATCATCTGCCAGCTTGCGCGCCATTTTTTGAATTTATCCCTTTGACATCGCCTTCATTGAGGTAAGAGCATTTTATTTACTCTGTATATGTATTATTAATTTCAATTTCATGATGGATTAATTTGCAACGTGAACATTTGCTAAACTGCTCAAATAAGGTGCAAATCACGGAACCCCTCTCCCATCGGTCAGGCGCTCGGATCCGGTCAGAGTTTACTCGTCACATGAGTAATCTGATTGGTTGATCCATTTTACCTTAAGCACCTCCCTTGTTGTCCCAGGAACTCGTCTAACTCGGCAGAATCAGGATGTGCAAACTGGAGACATGTAGATTTAAGCTTTTTTTATAGAAAGACAGAGGTTTCTTGCAAATCAAATTAAGAAATAATAATTGTAAATATAGCTGCTTGACTTTAAAGCAGCACTTGGCAACTTTGGCTCTCGGGGTCCCCCTACAGTTGGGAAAAAATAATGTCCTCAACTACTGTCGTAAGCTCTGTCATCCTACAACAGGGGATGCCATCGCGTTAACTATTGATGCGCGGGTCGTCTCATAACCCGCGGACCCCGTATGTCTATTTAATGGTGCAGGGCGGGTTGTAAAAATATATACAGTGGTGCGGGGCGGGCCAAATAACTTCATAAAAGCGGCCCGCGGGTTGGTGCAGCACTAACAGTTACCCTGAACACTGCAAGAGGAGTTCACGTGCAGGTATGCTTCTGGTGTCGCATGTGAAATGTCTTCATTCCAGGTACAGTCAGTGTATTATATTTCAGCATGTCATATGAATATAATTTCATGGGTTTAATTTTTTTCAAACGCCAAATAATCACGATGCTCACGTTTACAAGCCAGCGTCATTATAGTAGTCTATTGGTTACCGTTTTACAGAATCTATATGATACTTCAATTCAATGTTTGAGTGGTAGGTAATCACCATAACAAGCAGGACAGCATCGGTCGGGCACCCCTCCTCCTCCTTCAGCTCACGCCAACAAGCAAACGCTGGTCCAATGTTGATCCTCGTCCTGCCTTTAATCCCATCACTTTTTCGTTTCCTCTTATTGCTTTTCTCCAACAAAACCTTTTCTTTCTTATTTGTCTGTGCTGCTTCAGACATGACTATATTACCCAACGAACAAAGTTGGGCACGTCCGAATTTAAGGAAGTGTGGATGTTGGATAAAGTGACGTATATGCCGTACAGCAGTCAAATTTTGTAGTTATTTTTGTTCTCGGGTTACTACTCGAAACCCGAAGTTTAAAAGTACGATTAAAAACGATACAGACCCCGTCAAGCTATGGCAGACATGTCATTCAACCTATTGTAAGTCGATGTATCATCACAAGAGTCTTGAAAATACATTATGAAGGTTGAAAAGTTACCCAGTGCTGCTTTAACTGGATTAAAGTGCTTTAAGGACTTGTGTAAAAATATATGATTTTTTTTTAGCAAGCATGTAACCATCATAGATGGAAAAAGACAATGCAGGCAATTTACCATATATTTTATCAAGCCTGCAACACATACATCAGAGAGGACAGAGACCGCTTTTTGCACTTCCAGGCCATTTATCACTGAAATTCTGTGGATTTTTATTGTTGCTTTTTTAGCATTTAAAGTGTAACTCTACTTATGGCCTTAGTTTCCATGCTTCTTTAAAATAATGTGACACATGTGCACACAATTTCATGAAGTCTTAAGCAGGAAGAGAGCCATTGTCAGCCATTTCATGGAATTTGCCATACTGTAGAAATACAGCATTTGTAGACCTTTCTAACAGGTAAACACCCACCTATGGGCAAATGCCCATGTTTCTAGAATGTGCTCACCTAATGATGCAGAGTGCAGAGTTTTCGTTTAGGAATGATATGGCTTTTTTGTTGGACATTATATCGATGTAACTCTCAGCTACTCGTATGCATGGAGCTAATATCAAGACTGTAAATGTATGGTATGCTGCTTTCGATACTGTGTCAACCTTTTTAACATCTCTGTAAAATAATTATTTTTATTAAATTATTATTGTTTTTATTATTTATTAATATTTTTACTTTTTCTTCTCTTCCTACATTCTATGTCTGTATTTAATTTTGATTATTGAAGTCTACCAGGGGTGGGACGGGGTGGGTTGGGTTCAAGATTTGTATGGTTGCTTTTTGCTTTGTTTTTCTTGGCAAAAAAGAAAAGAAAAATAACTCAATAAACAGTTGTTAAAAAAAGGAATCTTATGGCTTTTTAATATATATATATATATATATATTATATATATATATATATATATATATATATATATATATATATATATATATATATATATATATATATATATATATATATATTCAGTATTTCTCACTGTCTGTGGTAAATAAGAACAAATTACATAAGGTTGTGCATATGGCTAGCAAGATTGCAGGTAAACAACATGGTATGTCAATGTTATGTGAATCTCGAGTTGTGAGAAAAATATTCAAAAATATCCAGGTAATTCTTCGAGATGAGTCACACCCTCTGTATATTGAATATGTGCTGTTAGTTACCATCTGGACGAAAGTATAGGGTGTCGTTATGTTGAACTGCCTGTGCACAAAGATGTTGAGCAAAAAACCTAGGCCTAGTTTGCAAAAATAGTTTAAAAAAAAATAATCTTCTATTTTCTCCAATAATTAACAAACAATAGCCTGACGTGGTCATACTCAATTCTAGTCAGAATATGAGTCTGAAACTTCTCCATTGGGCTGTGATTATGGGGCGAGTTTCAACCGAACCAGGAAAGACATCAATTGGACAGACCTACAACCAATCAGAGCAACGAAGCGACGTCAACAGAGCTCAACTGCACTGCAACCTTGCCAAAATAACACACATTTTACCCTCCAAACACCATTTTTTTCCTGAAGAACCCCCCGAGAAGCTATTGTTTAGGGCTAGTAGTTGGCAGGTTTTGTTGTAAAAACTTGGCAACCCTCTCTGCACGCGATGAAATACATGATCTTTGCCGGTTTTGTAAAAAAATAAAAGAACTGAATGATACACAGAGTACTTACCCAACATGATCATCATTTCTGAGAGAAATTGTGAAGGTGAATGCATACAAACAATCTCTCCGTTTAGGATTTGAACAAATATAATCCAAGGCCCTTTGATGACATGCATGATTACGTTACTGTTGGGTACCACCCCAGTGACAGAGCTGTACCTGTTTTTCTGAGAGTGAAGCACCCTATAAGGCAGCTCGGGTCTAGCCTTGGAGGTGTTGTAGATGGTGTGAGTACTACCAGTCTACAACTTACCATTTTTTTCTGCCCAATCACTTTTAGGGGAGAATGTTGATCCTCGGAAATTTTAACAATTACAATAGAGTTTCAATGCTACGTTCTTAAACCCCTACTAAACTGCTTTTCACATGCCAATGCCAAAAAAAAAAAAAAAAAAGAGTCATATACAAAGACTTTACTGTGATGTCATATCAAGTATGAACAATAATTATTTACAGTGTAAAAACACTTTTTAAACTTTACATGGTGTACATAAAAAAGAAACAAGGTTCCCATATTTAATCTATACATTTAGGAAATGTATTGCCTGACAAAATATAAATAGTGCTTCAGCAATGAAAATTCTGGCTGCCAAGAACATTCTGAAAGCTGACAAAGAATATGAATTTAGGCAGCACTGTGAAATACTGAAACACACTTGCTAACAAAGAATATACAGAGAAATCAGCTTTTTTTCTTGAAATACAATTCTGCTTTTTAAGATGTTCTATTTCTTTATTCAGGTCCAATCTGCTGTCAAAAGAGTGAATGACACAGCAGGAAATATGATGGAAAGAGTTTGTAAGCTTGATTGTAAGCTCCCTTCTTCAGATTTTTGCCAAAATCAGATGAGAATGTTGGCAGGGGTTCTGCACCTAAACAGATTCGAAAGGAAGGAGTGTAATTAAAGGTGGGAGACCATCACTTTAAACTACTCTTAAAATGGAGATGAAACAAACATCTCCTACAGGGGATACCTTAAGGTATAGAGAGCAAAAAAAGAGAAGGAGAATATTTCCTGTTTAGGCATTTAGTCTTTTTTTTCACCGAACACAGACCTTTAGTCCTTTAAAACAGACAGCCTACTGTATTAAGACATATATACAGCATGGATCTAAAATAGTGAAATACATCAGATGTTTTAAACAGTTAACCAAAGGTTCACATAAGACATAACACATAATGATTGGGTGGATACTCGCCAAGAAAGAGATTTTGAAGTACTATAATTCTGTATATCGGGATCCAGCACTCTCTGAGGTGTCTTTGGCCCCACTTACGCTGCATGGTTCATGTGACCCAATTCTGATAGTTCCTTCTCATGTGGCACAGATCGGATATGATATATTAATGTGTAAGCAGGAGAAAAAAATAAATAAATAAATAAATTCCAATATCCTCAGATCAGATTCAGACCTTATTCTTATGTGGTAATAAATCCGTATATGATATGGAGACGTACTGCATTTGTATCATGTAAGCTGTTAAAAGTTGTAAAAGTAAATCAGACGTCATTGAAAAAGGGACGAGGCACATGACAAACTGCGATCACATGACACGAAGGGCTCTTTTTTTCTTCTTCTTTTTTTTTACGAGAGCAATGTTTTGCTGACCTTTAAAGAAAGCAAAAAGTGATAACAATATTAATTTCCTCTGCATCCACTGCATATTACACAGTGTTTTGTCCTTTTCTGGGTTAGAACATACAATATGTATGTGTTTGTATATATATATATATATATATATATATGTATATATATATATATATATATATATATATATATATATGTATATATATATATATATATATATATATATATATATATATATATATATATATATATATATATATATATATATATATATATATATAAAGTTTAAATATAATGTCTCCAATTTAAAACAATTTAAAATTTTCTAGTGACTGATCACATCTAAATTTTTCATTTGGCCAAATTAAATTTATGTGAATTTATGCAATTTAATTCACAAAAATTAAATTTGGCCAACTGAAAATTTTGCATGTGATCAGTCACTAGAAAATGCTCAATTGAAGACCTGAATTTATAGTGTAAATGCAAATATCCCATACAGGACGCTTTTAAAAGAGAATGCAAGCGAGTCGTCAAAAAAAAATAAAAATAAATCTGAGATCACCGAATCGGAATTGTGCATGAAAACCTGCAGTGAAAATGCGACCTTTGTGCACACACTTCGAGCTGTCAGTTAGCACGAAGGAGACCATTTTCACGGAGAAAGGAAACGTAGGCCTACTCCTCTCTGAAAATGCACAAATAAATATACATTTAGATGTTTAATTGGTATTTGGAACATTGGGATTGCTAGACAAGGGCTTAATGAACATATTTTTGTGAAAACCTCAAAATCGACCAAAACTCTGGTCTCTTTCCTGCACACCAGAGTTAGCTTTAGCTGTTACGCTTTCTTGTCATCTAATGTTGCAGCCTTGGCTTCCAGTAGGTTAGGATTTTATTTAAAACATTTAAAAAGTCCAGTAAAAAAAAAGAGAGAGAAAAAACACCTACGAAACCATCCTGTGTTAGTGATAGTGTTTTAGATAACTTTCATTCTTCATTATAGCTGAGCTTCGTTACTAAGTAATGCAGCAGAAACACAGTCAAGTATGCATTTGTAGCTATAAGGATAATCTTATGGATAAACCACTCTTCCACTCATTCACTCATTGTGCCCAACCATGACCTCTGCCATTCATGTAAGACATGTCATCCTTTCAATTTTCACATTTCATTACATTTCAAAATCTGTTTGTATCATAAATCTGTTGTAAAGTAATAAAATATGTTGATTATATCACTTCTTAACGCCACAGTCTTCTTGCTTAACCCTCTTGGCTGCGCACTGAATAGAGACTAAGCCCGTGTTGTAAAGGGTTATACCAGACATGCGGATCCAGATGCTGAAAATTAGAAAACAGATTGCTTTTCTGGGAGACATAAAGAAGAGTGGGGGCTGGGACGTGTCTAACAGCTCTAAACGTCTAAAGACCCCCCTCCTTTCCCTCTGTTCAATACGGATTTCATATACAGCAGATGTATAACTTTATAAACAATATCTAAAACCTTTTCATTGGATTACATCAATCACTGAGGCAATTGCTGAATGAACATGGTGAGGAAAACAAAACATTGGCGTTCCCTAATCCAACTACATTGATTTGTTGGACAGCTGCTACATAACAGCATTTTTTATTCCCTTATTGAATCTGCCGATCTCAACAGTGACATATAACAAACTACTCTAGCAAAATGTTTGTGTGCTACTTGGAAACCAATGGAAAAGTACTGCACTTAATGTTGGATGTAATTGCAAAGAATAACAAATAGTCATCAGCTACCATAAGATGTAAGGCATATAGGATTATCTTTATGTTTGGCCTACACTGTAAAAAATAAAATTTAGAAAAAAGTTACCTGGTTTGAGTTCATTGAAATTAAAGTTTTGAGTTAATACAATGAAATTTTTTTGAGAGTCAGCAACCTTTATTAAAATATTATTAAAATATTTTGTAAGCATATTGGGTATTTGTGTGTGTTTTATTTCTGATGACGCAGTGAAATATGCCAAATAGTGCTATTTTCATGATTTATCAAATTTTTTATGTGGTTCAGATTCAATAATATTTTGAGTTTCTATTTATTAAATAAATTTCCTTCATTGTATCAACTCAAATTTTTAATTTCAAAAAACTCAAAATTTTAAGGCAACCAGGTTACTCACTTTTTTAAGTTAAAACAACAAAAAACAACATTTTTTTTTTTTTTTTTTTTACAGTGTATATATAAAGGAATTTTTACATTTGTATTTAGTTACAGCTTTACAGGGGCGCAGGAGACATTTTCAAAGTGGGAGGACTGATAAGCAAAAGCCCAGTAAAAGTGGATTTCCAGATATCTGACCACCACTTCAGGCTCACTGTAGGAACACCATCATGTTAAACTCATCTGATCATTAATATAATTACACTGATTAGTATTACAATACAAAGTAAGCAAAATAAAGAAGCCAAACTTAGGGATGAGCAAAATGCCTGCAGAATGCCAGATCTGTCCCTTGTAGACCAGCATTTTACGTGGGATGCAAGGATGTAGAACACAATATCCTGGGCCCCCTGAGGGGCACCCATGTTCCTCAAACCAATATATTCCAGACTTGTCAAGGGCCCTCTCTCCACTCTCAATGTTTTTTTTTAGGATTTTGTTAATTTTACTCAATATTTACTCAAAATACACTATAATATTTTACTGGGTGCATTATTGTGTGGAGAGATGACTCTTAAAGTTTATGATATGTTTCATATTCTGTGTGGTGGTCAGGTCAAAGTAGTGACAGAACTTATTTTTTTCCCAATTTGTTTCAATTGATAGTTTTTTAATCTTATTTTTTGGACATTTTAACTTCTACAATCTACAACTACAATCAAATTAAACAAATATCAATAAAATTAATCTTTGCAATGGAGAGGAAACACAGAAGCTGCAACAAAAGTGGCATTTAGATGCATTTATTATGCAATTTTTAATGCACCTAATATGTGACAAATGAATAGCAAACCTGCTGTTACAAATGCAGATATAATGTTTTAATGTTTAAACCTATATTGATATCTGGAATGATTTAAAACATGACAATATACTTTAAACCTTAAATGAATGACGTTTCGCTAAACATTCTTACATATCCGGGTCTTTAGTGACCCAAAACTATATCTAACACAGATGGATCTCTCTACCTGTATATATTATACCTACATAATATATAAAACTCCTATATATTATGTGATGTTATAGTAGCAACTATAGAATATTAAAATAAAGTTTGAGCAGATTGAAGCTCCAGAATAGTTTAATACCATCATCATATGCCCTCGTAAGAGCTCAATTCCCTATACATTCTAGCCTGACAAGCCAGACCCACATCAACGATGTTTGGTCTGGCAACATGACATCATGATTTTGCGTAAACATACACGGCACTTTGTGTAAACATACAAAGCCAAGTGGCGTTAGCTGTTTGCATTTTGAGCTATCCGCATGTATGTCTACACCGTGTAATTCCGCGTTTATGTCTACGCCCAAACGAACCATCATCTCCGCATGTATGTCTACGCCATGTGATTCTGCCAATCTGATCGCACAGAATTAATATTTATAGCCTAATTTTATATTTTGGAGCAAATAACTCCACTCCTACCCTAAACCTACCCACTCTCAACAATATAAAACATGTAACAGGCAAATAATCCCTTTGTGAACAGAGCACATGCACTCGTTAATATTTCTCATTCAAATGATACACACGACAAGTTTAGAATGACGTGATCGGTCACAAGACACATGAGAGCCAATTGCATTTTACAATCAAAGCTGATTGTTACGTGCATGGAATATGGCTGTTTCTTTCCCCTTTCACTTTCTCCGCTATCACCTCTTCGGGCGATATTATTGGCCGGTGTGCTTGTCATTCATCATTACGACGTTGCATCAGAATAGGCGTCGTGGCGATAAAAGGGCAGACGCAAACAGGAAACGACGGGAGGAGGAGGGAGCGGGATTGATTGTTTGTTTGTTTGTCGGCCACGCTTTGTTTCTTTGCGTGTTTTGGTTTTCGTTCTTACTTATCGTTTGGTTATTTCTTGAATACTAAGATTCTGTTTATGAGTTAATCCGTTCTTTTTGTGGTTTGTTTCTAAGTTAATCTGATAGGCGATTTTAAGCCTTTATTATTGTTTTCTTTCTCTTCTAATATTTTATCCCAACCAGGGAGTAGGGAAAGCATGTCACGTGACCTCCATTGCAACACCTAGGGAGGCGTGGTGTTAGTACACTAGGTAAGAAACGGGTGCCACTACTGTATGTTTTGAGTTTGTTAGTTAGTGTAGTTTATGTAGGGCGTCTGAAACGCTGAAGATGTTTATTTCCTTTGTCTTTTCATTGTGTTAAGTAGGTTATTTGGGAATGGGTTAGGAGCTGAGTTTTTGTTTTTGTTACTTTCTTTGATTTAGCCCCGTTTAAGTTCCTACTCACTGGTATCGGTTTTTGTTTTGTTTTCTCCCTCCTATGTTGAGTTTTCCTCCCCAAATGTTATTGTGAATAAATCTTTCTGCTTCATGTAAAACTCCATTTTTTTGCTCTTGTTCGTTCTTTTTTTTTTGCCCCCGCACCTCTGAACGTCTTCCAGAGTTGAAATCCGAGAAAATTCTTATTAATTTTATGTTGTGTCCCTCATGCCCTTATAGCCACCTTTGGGACGTAACACTGATGTAATGACTCAATTGGTCACGAGACACACAACAGCCAATGCTGTCAAAGCTGACGTGATGTTTCTTCCGGCAGTAATACTTGAAATGTATTATAAATCTTTGGTGGATGAAAAAAAAAAAAAAAACACCAGTGAAAAAACAGGCATTCAATTATATATTTGTTTTCTTGTTATATTGTTTATAATGGATTGATTAAGGAATACTAAGAAGTATATATATTTAAATTTAAAAAAATGAATGAGGAGGAGGGTAGTGAATTACGTCCCGTTTCGCTAAAGACCTACGGTATGCATTAACTGTGAAATTAAATGCATTAACAGGTTAACTGTGAAATTAATTCACGGTTTAGAGTGAGTCATTTAGAGTCAACCGATTCATTCAGAAGGAGGATTCATTAAGGAATGAGTCATTTGACTACCTTAATCTTGTAGTCATCAAATTATTGACTCAATTGACTTGACTGATTCATTCAGTCACGACGCCCCTGTCCCCGTGTCAACGCCATGCCTGCAGCTTTACAAAAACAGTGTGGAAAATAGGATGTATGTGAGATGTTGCACAATTTATTTGAAATGTCTGGTTGATATATTTAAAAGCATTTTCCAAGGACATAGTCATAAACATAAATCTGAAATAAACAACACATCTCCACTACCGGTTTCTTCATTTTCACCTCTCCCAAGGTGAAAAGCTATATTTCTATTTATTTTGAGGAGAAAACCTGGGAGAAAAGGGGCTCGAAATAAAAGTTAGTAAAAGTACAGTTTGTGAGTAAACACTAATTTACGGCACTTTCTGTTGGTTTAATCATGTGAGCCCCCCTCTGTGTTCCCGTGTTCTTCCCCATTTACCCAGACCAACATTGATTTGCTGTTTCTTACAGAGCCAGGAGCTCATCAATGCCACACCCCCAAGAGAGAGTCTAACTTCTGACTGCAAAACTCTTTTCTTCTCACAATTAAAAGACTGGTTGTGTAACCTTTAGGGAAGAGAGGGAGCATTGATCATTGAGGACACATGGGGAGCAGTGGTGTGAAAAAGCTTTGATGTAAAGAAAATGCCAGTCTTGCTAGTACTGATGATGCACCTCTAAAACAATTAAACAATATCAAACGAGCAAGCGTGAGACAAGGCTGTAAATCAGCTGCAGGTTAAATGCAAGTTTAGCAGGGGTGCAACTCTGGCCTGCCCTGGTAAGTCAGAGGACCAAATCCTAGTGTTAGGTGATGGATGGTTATTTTAGAAAACACAATTTGATGCAAAAGAAGCATTCCAAATGTTATACATTTTATTTCCATTACACCACATTGCCATAATTTGTCATGAGTTGGGATGTGACTGTGAGGAGATTTTCCCACCGGTTAATCAGGGACTTATTCTAAACCGAAAGTATGATGTGCACGGCTGCTCTGGCATTCATAAAGATGCAGAGCACCGCAAGTTTTCAATTAATTCCTATGAGAGTTAAGCTTATATAGGCATGAACTGAATACTCTCACTCTCATCTGTTGTTTTATGTGCGGCTGTGCACATTTTACTTTTGGTTTAGAATTGGCGCCAAGTAGGGGGAATTAAATGTGTCCCTTGCTGCTGATCTATGCTTCAGCTCATGCTGCGTTAAGAAGACATTACATTTTTATTTGCAGAGCCGGCACTAGCCATTTGGGTGCCCTAAGCACAAATGCTTGGTGGGGCACCCCACCCCCACCCCCACCCCCCATGTCTGAGGTCGGCGTCTGCCAAATTTGACATTGATGAGGCATAATCGAACAGACCACCAGAGGGAGACTGGCACAGAGTCATTATTTTTGTATTGCTTTTGTATATTAACATGCTTTTAGAAATATGTTATTTGTTATTTACACTAGTAGCCTATTGTGATGTTTTTTTCACGACCCAGATTTCTTGGTGCCCCCCCCCCAAGCACTTGGTGCCCTACGCGCAGTGCGTGATGTGCGTGTGCGGAGCGTCGGCCCTGTTTATTTGTAGTGTCTGTTCTCTAAATGAACTAAATTATTTTAAAAACATCAAAATGACGGTGTCACGGTCGGCAAGTGATTAAACCTGTGTTGTGCCTTAACACCGATAAATCGCAGCAATGAGTTGTACAAATATGGAAGAAAAGGTAAGGAACTATAAACGTTAAGATCACCATGAAATCAAAGTGGATATTTTTTATTTGTAATGGAATATTACTGCATTTATCATGATTAATCCATGCACTGCTTGCCATTTTAAAATGCATGTGCCCTCATAATAATCAAAATAACTTCACATCCTTCTTGCAATGACATCTCAGCTCAGTGCAAAGGTGGGACAATCTGTACCTTATGCGAGTTCAGCCCAACCATCAATGATCCAATTCCTGATAAACAAAAACATGTTTCTTGTTTGAGAAGCTGTTACACTCAAATATGTCACATTAGAAAACTAAACTGTTTCTGTTTGAGAAAAATATCAAATTCTGTTGCATGCTGACATTGAAAGATAAGTCTATGTGTTTTGCAATGGGGCCTTGAGGAAAATTATATTAAATGGAATTGAGCAGAAACACAGCCTAAAGGTTGTGCAATTTTACCTGAGAAATAATGTGGCTAGTCTTGCAAAAAAGCTCTAGTTTTGGCAAGTTGCTAAAATTATATTTATATACAATAAAATGGTATACTAGAATAAATGAGCATCATAAAATAAAATCAAAACATCTCTAAATTTGAAACTGGGGGGGGGGGGGGGGTCCGATTTCTTCAAGGGTAGCAAAAGCTGACAAAAATCAATAAAAACTGTTGAGTATAATGAACAAAGTAAGCGTTTAAACCAAAAATAAGAGTAAACAATACATACTGTCAAGTTAAACCATCTGGGGGAAAAAGTGGCTTAATTTATTTGAAAGAATACAATCATAGAACCTAGTCTAAATGTAAAAGATATGGTACTGATTTTGATGCATTTACACTGTGGTACTGTAAAAGAATCCACTGAGAGGCGAGATTGAGAACCCAAGTACAGTTTCTTTATTCATTTAACTCAAAACCCATAACATTAAACCAAGACTTTACTTGAACAAACTTGCCATAAACAGACTCACCAACTGAGGGTACAACTTCATCAATAACAGACAAAGACTATGGCAAACATGAGGGCTTAAATACACAGACTAATGACTGGACAAGGGACACTTGTGAACCATGATCAAACAATGAACCAAACAAACAATGAACTAATGACATGACAGAACACAAGATAAGGGAACACATGACAGGATCAAATGACAAACCAGGAAGTGCATGACAGAATATAGGCTTGTTCGACTTCACCCAGTGATGCGCAGACTGATCGGTGGCAGACTTGAAGCACTGTATGCCGGTTAGAAATTTTGTCCGACTTGAGGCAGCGCCGACAGCACTTGACTGTGACGTATGTCAACAAAGTACCGCGAGAGAGATTCGAGACAAGCCGGCTGATGCAGCTGGTGCAGATTCTCAAGGGGGACTGCAGGAGGCTGCTCGAGCTCTGATGACGACACAGCTGATCCACGATTGGCCGGATTCACCGCATGACAGCGATTAAGCGTCCCTGCGGGAGGTAGAAAGTGTCCGACTTCACGTCTCCGTTTGCAGCTCCTCCCCGCCTGCACTCGGATACTCTCGCCGATCGCATGTATCCAGCCGCAGCCGATGTCGAACACACCTTATGACAGTGAACATGATACACTTAAAAAAAACATGAAACACAACCCAAACACCATAGGCCTGGGGCCTGTACCATTAAGCTGGTTAAGCTGGCTAGCCAGATTTGTTTAAGCTTAGTTTGTGCCAATCCTGGGATTTAGGTACCATTAAAGTGGTTTGGCTTTTAGCTGTGTTCATCGCCATAGTAACTTACGCTCCACGGCTAACCTGCTCTAGGGCAGGTTATGTTCTGGATAAGAGATCTCAAACTGAAATTGGACCAGCTATTGGACCAGCTAGAAATTGAATAAAGTGACACACCTCTGATGCAATAAAGTCACTCCCCCTGTTTATTTCCAAATTAAAGGTCACTACATAGCAAATGGTTTTAAAGAGTAAAGTTTCTGGCTTTTAACAATGCTTATTTATAAAAACATTTTTTTTTTTTTTTATGATTTAAATATAATTAATGATTATTATACCGTTAAACAATTACATATTTATAATTTTAGTTAATCAATCATTAATAGTTAAACTCATTAATAGCAAAATAGTAAAGTCATATAAATAAGCTTTAAAATCAATAAATAAAACTATTTTATAAAAGAAGCTTACTGAGCTTAAATGTTTAATTTGCTCTATATCAACGAAACTAACTTCATAACTTTTACTTGCATTGATGTATACTATTTTTTTCCTCTTTCATATTCAGCTTTTCTTCTTGCTGTTTTTTTTTTATTCTTAATATTTTTCAATCATGTAATACTCTGCAGAAGAGATAAATTAATCTCACTGCTTCTCTCGCGAGAAATGAATCTCAGTTCCACAGCGTGTGATTGGCTGTTCACTACTGATGTCACAGCTAAACTCCTGAACTCAGGATCAAAGCCTGAGTTGACAGAGAAAGCTGATGATCAGCATCATGGGACCAACAAAACCTTACAATGGTTTGGTTTTGTCAACTCAAAACTAATCCTGTAACCCTGAGTTTGTTAAACTACCATCATGGTACAGGCCCCTGTTGCATGAAGCTAGCTGAACAAACTGTGAGTTTCAGAGTGGGTTCAGAGTTGACAAATCCAGTGGCATATGTTACACAAAGCTGGTTTCAGTTGTTACCCAGGTAGGTTCGAAATTACTTTGAGGAAACTCTGGTTTTTCGGGCTCAAGAAGGTGGATTGTTTTTTATCTGTGTTCATCACCATGCTAACTGACTAACTACACAGCTAACCTGCTCTGGAGCAGGTTTTATTCTGGGTTAGAGGTTGCAAACCCAAACTGGACCAATCAGCTGCAAGTAACGATGCAATAAAGCCACACCCCCTTTATGTCTCGTTCCAAATTAAAGCAGTTTATAATGAGAACTTTAGAAATAAAATTGTGCATATTTTGGTGCTAATTATTATTCATATTTATATTATATGAATTATAATAATTTTGAATTCATATAATATGTTCATATAAATATTATTTTAATTGACAAGTAGCCAAATAGTAATATAAATATAATACATGCATTCAAAGCATCCTATGGAGTATCTGCAGCGGCGTGGGGGAGAAGACGCTGACATTGTCTGTTCGCCACTTCTCCACCCACAAATCATGTTAACTGTACTGTTAGATTAAGATTTTTTTTTCTCTACTGGTTTTGTTTGAATTGTTGAAGATGCTTCTGCTTTGAAGGACATTTGATGTTACTCGCTGCAGCTGCTCTCTCTTCTGCATGTCAGCTGCCCACTGGTGGTCTCCCTCGGGCTTGAACAGCATGGTGGCTGAGTTTGCACTGCATTTGCACTGGGCTAGCGTAATCAGTGTCCGGCATGTTGTTGAGATGTTCCGCTTCTCGGCTGCTGAGTCTCGGCTGCTGAGTCTCGGCTGCTGAGTCTCGGCTGCGTCGCTGTTCCGTCTAGCATTACAGAAGGCGGACTCAATTTGAAAGATCCTTGGAAGGCAGTTTTTGTTTTATTCCTTCATTCAGCTCATTTTGAAGGATGCATCAAGAGTATCCTTCAATCACCCACAGTCTTCTGCATGCATTCCAATTCACAAAAAAGAACTGACATAAAATTAGTCGGGACTGAGCTCATTATGAAATTTAAGACAAAAATTATGTTTTTGGAGATAAAGGCATAATGTTAACCTGTGTTTTGTTGTAAATTAATCTCTTCACACAAAACTGCAAATAATAAGCTAATGGGAGATAAATGGTAAATGGACTGCATTTATATAGCGCTTTTATCCAAAGCGCTTTACATTTTTGCCTCACATTCACCCATTCATACACCGATGGCGATGTCAGCCATATAAGGCGCCATCCAGCTCGTCGGAAGCAGCTGGGGTTAGGTGTCTTGCTCATGGACACCTCGACACTTGGTCAGGTGGAACCGGGGATTGAACCACCAACCTTCTGGTTTGTAGACAACCTACATGAACCACTGAGCCACTGCCGCTGCCGAGATCACAGGCAGTTGTGATTTACTGCATTATAATAATAAAAAGCCAGTAAATACAAATAGTTTTAATACAAAGCATTCTTTTTTTTATATAGTATTTTCGTACAAAGAGCTTTTGGGCGGGAACATGTGATGTATCAATGTGCACTCATTCTAGCATTTAATGCTGAGAAAAGACTCTAGCCTACAAGCCTGCAAAGATCTGGACTAGGAAAGACACAGCCTCACTAGGATGCACCCGTAAACATTGGTTAAACATATGGGGTGTTCATCAAGTCAGTGACTCTGACACTGCAAGTATACAAATAAGGACGGTATCCCAGGGTTTAGGAAGATACAGTGTGTAAAGGCAGTTTATAATTGCTAACCACAGTTAAATTATGAGTATTGAGCAGTGTGAGTTAAGAATGCCGTAGGGTTAATTCAATTTACTTTTATTTCAGGATATTCTCACAAAAATGCGTATAAATAGTACGAGTGTGCAATGTCGTGGAATGTATACGGCAAAACTCATTTTGGCGTGTCTATGGCACGCTGTTTTTCGCGTGCATATGACACGCATCATTTCAAAAATCCATACTAGTCTACTTAATAATTTAGAGTAATAATTTGTTATCAGAGGTGCATGTGTCTTCATATGTAAGAAACCCTTCTAAGATAATACAAATCATCCAGTTAGCAAACATCATGAAAATATTCAGAACTTTAGTGTTCATTAAAGAAATTATTTCAAGTTGTGATCATAATGATTACAATAATTATTTTTAATTTCTAGGATGAAAAGACCCAGTCTTTGTTACTAAACAAATCTGTTTTTGAATTAATCTATTAAATTATTGTTCATAAAAAAATGTCCTAATGAATGATCCCAAATAAATCCAGTTCACTGTGGTCTATGGTTAAAAATCCTAAATAAATAAATAATAACAAACAACAACAACAACAACAACAAAAAACATATATTGCTATTCTCCCCATCAGCTCTGTAAGTTTTATAATCTGATATAAGACACTTATCCACACTTGTCCTCATAATCTGATAGCTGTGACCTGCTCCCCACACAAACACAACTGTGCCGTAAATCCACAATGAAAGGCCTTCACAATTGGTGTGAGTAGATCTCTTGCTGTGGCTGGGTTGATAGGATAGCGTAAACCACCTTGTCACCAACTGTGAGGTCGATGGAATTAACCTCACAAGGCATCAACAAGCCAGTCTTCTTCCCATTATTGACGTCTGTATTTGGAAAGGCAGTACTTATTGAAAAAGGGAGAAGACTGAACATGAATATCGATTGTTGGGGAAAGTGGAACCGAGGATGCGTTAAAAAGCTTCCTGCGGAGAAGAGATTGGGCTGAATTTTTGTTCAGCCATTTTAAGATAGTCCAAGCATCACGGAGTAAAGATCCACTTTTGGATGTAGTTTCCTGCCCAAAGGGACACTAGCATGGATAAGAGCAGGGAGAGCATTGATAAACCTCCAAAACAAAACCATATGCTAATACCCCAAACACAAACTGGCAGTGAAAATCGGAATGCCTTTTTTACAGCATGTTGCTGTAGGTAAATTCAATTGCATGGGATCTAGTGGGGGAAGCTTACAACCCTAGCACCACCACAATCTGAAACAACAATGAAAACACCCTACTGGCCTCACTAAATAAGCTTCCAAAAACAATCAAGTTTTTTTTCCAAAAATATCATGTATCATGTATTTCATGTATCTGCAATAAAGGCCTGTGAGTAAACAACTAAGCCTGGCCTACCTAAAGCATCCTCTAATAGAAATCGAGTGTTTCAAAAAACAGTCTCCAATTCACGTCACATCCTTGTCACGATTCTCTGAAAGAGGACTCAAATGCAGGAATGAGTGATCAGGGGTTTATTGACATAACAGATGATGAAGAGAGGGAATGGTGAGGAGGAGCACACAGTCCAAACAGTGGCAGATAAGGAACACAATACCAGGCAGAAAGAGCAACCACTATAACCAGCTCCAGTAGATTGTAGACTGGAGAGCAGAACTGTCAGAGCACAGCAAGACCAGAGGAAACCAGCGATGGCTAGGCAGGAATCCTAGGGCAATGCAATCAGGTATCTCAGGAAACACACCAAACTGCTGCTAGACCAATAGAACAGGCTGCCAGGGAGGCTCTGCTTGCAGGACAGAAATTAGAGACACAGGAAACAAGGCAGGACCAAACAGCAGTACTCACATATAGCCTAACAGCACACGTAGGCACAACAAATAACGAACCAGCAACACATGAGGGAAAAAGCACACATTATAAAGGGAGCAGAGGACATGAGGAACAGGTGAACACACTCAGACAACCAAGGAGCAGGGAAGGGTGAGCACACTCCGATAAGGAACAGGTGAGCACACAATTAGTGAAACAAGGACTAAACAAGGGGGTGTGGTAACAGGAAACAAGGAGGTGGGACACAAGGAGCACAGGGCAAACACAAACTAAGACAGAGACATGTGTTCAAGCACAACACAAACAAAGACACACTAAACAGAGACAAAATAGACAGAGCTGTCAGAGGAGAACCCTGACAGTACCCCCCATCCAATGGACGCCTCCAGGCGTCCAAACCAGGCATCGAAATCCCCGATGACACCAACTGGGGGGGCAGGTGGGGCATAAACATTGAAGTCCCAAACTGGCCAGGGAACACAGAAGGAAAGGAGGGGCGGGTGGGAATAGAACCGGGCAAAATATTACTGGCTGTATTGGGAGGTGCTGGCTTAGGGAAACCATAACCAGAAAACACAGAGGGTGGGAAGGGAGGGGTGGGAACCTGACTGGGGAGACCCTTCGATACAGGGAATGGCCTAACGGGTCTGGGTTTCCAACTGGGCTTGGTAGATTCAGGGGAAATGACAGAATATGTAAAGGCTCCTGAAACAGACTCTAGGACTTCAGGGACCGACACAGTCTTAGGGATTAAACCTTGATTGGGGAAGGACTTGGGAGTGAACTCAGGGGCCATGGCCAGACTGGCAGGAAGGGTGTGTGTCAGGGGAATGAGTTCAGGAGAGACATAGACGGCCTCAGGCACTGACACAGAACCGTGCCCTGTGGCTGCAGGGATAGCTACTGGACTTAACTCTGGGGTGCCCTTGGGGACTGCAGAGATGCCCTCAATGGCCTCAGGAACAGATCTTGGGCTTGACTCGGAAAGGTCAGTCTGGGCTGCACTGGCGTTCTCTGGGACAGACTTGGGAGCGCCCTCCTGGGCCGCACTGGCCGGCTCGGGGACTGACTCTGTAGCGGTCTCCTGGGCTTGACTGGCAGGCACTGGGGCGGCCTCCTCTGACGCGGGCTCTAGAAGGCCTCCTCTGAAGCGGGCTTTGGGACGGCCACCTCTGAAGCGGGCTCTGGGACGGCCACCTCTGAAGCGGGCTCTGGCACAGAAGGCGAAGCCCTCACTGGATTTGGAACAGGAGATGGAGCCGACACTGGACTACGCTTAGGGGCTGGAGCCTCTTGATTCAGGCCCTCCTGGAAAAATGGGCTAGGGACCCCTAGAAGGGCATCTGACCTGCCAATATAGGCCCTCCTCTTCCTCCACCTGCGAGGGCATGACAATTTGTACTCGACGTCGCTCTCGGCAGCGGGCTCGGGGACTGCGCTCTCGGCAGCGGGCTCGGGGACTGCGCTCTCGGCAGCGGGCTCGGGGACTGCGCTCTCGGCAGCGGGCTCGGGGACTGCGCTCTCGGCAGCGGGCTCGGGGACTGCGCTCTCGGCAGCGGGCTCGGGGACTGCGCTCTCGGCAGCGGGCTCGGGGACTGCGCTCTCGGCAGCGGGCTCGGGGACTGCGCTCTCGGCAGCGGGCTCGGGGACTGCGCTCTCGGCAGCGGGCTCGGGGACTGCGCTCTCTGGAAAATTTAACTCTGTAGCCAGGACAGGCTTGACCAAAACTTGTGTGGCCTTGATAAGACCTGCAAGACATTTAGAGAAAGCCTCAGCAGCACTGTCAATGGGCAGCTTGGGGACGGCCTCTGTGAATATTACAGGAATGGCAGAAATGGTCTCTGAGGGCAAGACCTGACTGGTAACTGGCTCAAAAGCTTTCACAGGACTTGATACCGCTGGAGCTAGAGAATGGAGAATAGTAGGCTGCTTTGCACAGGCCTTTTTCTTCTTACGCTTTCGTCGGGTTGACCCTGTGTGCTTGACTGCCTCTGTAGTATCTGCAGCCAACTCAGCCAACCCAGGCAGGATAGCGGCGACCTTCATCGACTCAGTAACTGAAACAGGCCTGGCAGACTCTGAAGTAAAAGGAACAGATCTAATTGACTCAGGGACAACACTTGACTTGCCTGACTCAGGAATAATCTTGGCAGACACCGGAAAACCAGAGGTTGATTTGGAAGACTCTGAAGTGGCTGGAACGGCCATAATTGTCTGAGGCGCAAGTGCGGTTGACTTGATTGGTTCTTGAATAACAGAGGTAGACAGGTCTGGTTCAAGAATGGCAGAACGTGACTTGGACTTAGTGACTGCAACTAACCTGGTTGCCTGGGAGAAGATAGCAGTTGGCTTGACTGGCTCTGGGGTAGCCAGAGCAGTCTCAGATGATTCCGTGGTAGGGGTGATGGACTGGACCACCTTTCTCTCTCTGGACCTTAGTCTCTTGGTAGAGGCCAGGAGAGGATCATGAACATGACGTGACAGCCGGGGAAGAGTGGAGAGTTTCCTGCAAGTAGATTCAGATGGAATTGGCATACCTCCATGACAGCGAAGACAAAGGTAACGGGAAAAACCCCAGAAATCTAGAATCCTGAGAGAATCCATCTCCCATGCAGGCAGGGGGTCATCTAAGCAGGTGTTAAATATGTCCTTGAGCGCAGCATCATTATAATCTAGCCCCACAGCCATGGTCCAGAAAAACTGGGCAAAACCCCCTACACCCAAGCCCTCCTGGCGAAGAGCAGACAGGCATCAATGGCGGCCACTCTCTCCCGGAGGTTAGCAGGTGGCAGGATTCTGATACTCATTCTGCTGAGTCCAATGCTGGCTGGTTCGTTCTGTCACGATTCTCTGAAAGAGGACTCAAATGCAGGAATGAGTGATCAGGGGTTTATTGACATAACAGATGATGAAGACAGGGAATGGTGAGGAGGAGCACACAGTCCAAACAGTGGCAGATAAGGAACACAATAGCAGGCAGAAAGAGCAACCACTATAACCAGCTCCAGTAGATTGTAGACTGGAGAGCAGAACTGTCAGAGCACAGCAAGACCAGAGGAAACCAGCGATGGCTAGGCAGGAATCCTAGGGCAATGCAATCTAGAACCTGCTTAGTTTCAGTGAGGAGCCAGACTTTGCGCATGGGACGTCACAGTAGAACAGATGTGCTCTGGCTTGATAAAACGGTCCATATGGAAAGGCAGCACATTCTGAGGAGCTCAAAATGCCGCTCAGAATGAGCTACCACCTGTATTGCATTACAGTGTACTCAAACTATAGCAACTCTCTCCCACATATTCTGGTAGTGTGAAAACAACCTACTGGTCTTACTAAATTATCTTCCAATAACAATCAAGTTTTTTTTATTATTATTTTGTGTGTTTTTTTCAAAAAGGTCTCACCTTTATGTAACTGCAATAAAGGCCTGTGAGTAAACCACTAAGACTGGCCACCTAAAGCATCCTCTAATAGCAATCGCATGTGTTTTTAAAAATAAAAGGTCTCCAAAACCTGCTTAGTTTGGGTGGGGAGCCAGGCTTTGGCCATGGGACGCTACAGTAGAACAGATGTGCTCTGGCTTGATAAATCCAGGAGAATACAGGGCTGTCTGTAAGCTAATGGCTTGACATTATTTGTCTGGGACAAATAAAATATTAAAATAACTAGAAACGCAAAAAATGATTCAGATTTTTGTTTTTTTGTTATTATTATATTCAATGTAAACAGCGATTGATAATGGAGTGTATCTCTGCCTCTGGTAACAAAGTCGCGTTGAGGCTCGCGCTGCCTGTCTCTTTGTGAGAGACATTTGTGGATCAATCAAAACAAGTGAGCAGCAATATAAACTCACAGAAGAAACATACTGGGGTAAAACTGAGTGTTTTTGTAGTTGTTGATATTTATAATTTATGATATATAACTTATAAAAATAATATAGTTTTAATAACACAAGTCGACTTTGCAATCGTGAATTGTGTAGCATGAATGGTGTAGCCTAGTTCAATAAACAAGTAGCCTAATAAATATGAAGTTACTTACACTTTAGATCCAAATAACCTTTTTTGTTCTATTTCACCCATGATTTCACAGACAAAAATAGTTCCAAAAGAAAGCAGCACTCAGCGCTGTGTTTTGTTACTGAATGATTCAGCGTTTTTAATGAATCATTTAAATGAACAACTCAATGACTCACTTATGAAGACGATCACTTGCTGCCCCCTATTGGCAGTTATGTTTAAAAGTATGATTGTATGTTTTTATTTAGAAAATCAATCTTATAAATTTAAGATTGAGTTGTATTTTTTTGCAGTTTAAATAATTTAATTTGATTGGTAACAGCCTATAGTGTCTTTACTATTATAACTGAATTTATTAATCAAATGTAAGAAGTTAACATGAAAGATGATGCATATATTTAATAAGATTTTTTTTTTTTTTTTTTTTTTTAAATGGCTTTTATAAAATTAAATAACGCCATGGAGTGAATATCACAAATAGACCTACTTAAATCTGCATATGTAAAAGCTGACAGAACACTGATGAGAATATTACTACAGAATGAGTATACCACTAATTTAATTTAATTTGATAAAATTAATGTTTTAAGTTGATATTTACAAGAAATATTGTATCTGTTACTAACTTTTAACTGCTGTAAAAAGCACCTTATTTGTTTAAAGTGTTTGCAAACCATATGTTATTGCCCTTTTGTTCCAGTGTTGGGAGTAACACATTACAAAAGTAATACATTACAGTAAGTTATTACTTTTTGATGTAACGCAGAAGTGTAAGGCATTACTACTGAATTTTCAGTAATATTTTACTCGGTACATTTTCAGTAACGCTTTCAGCCTCTGTGCTCGCGCTGGCCAGTGGAAAAGTGGCTAAACAAGGTTTAAAGAACGGACGATAGACTATCGCGCGCGGTCTCGGGGCGCACGCTGCTGAGCCAACTTAAACACTTGGGTGAAGATGACAGAAAAAGACTACTGCACACCGTGGTTTTGATTTTTTATAGTAATAAAGTAATTTAGTCCAGTTAGAGAACAGGCCGTTCAAATAAAAACGTCTCGGTTACGTATGTAACCCTCGTTCCCCGAAGGAGGGAACGGAGACGCCACGTCGGAGTACGTCTCGGTTACGTATGTAACCCTCGTTCCCTGAAGGAGGGAACGGAGACGCCACGTCGGAGTACCGACGAATAGGAATCCTATTCGTCGGTACTCCGACGTGGCGTCGAGAGTGACCGACTGAATGGGAACTGAAGTTGTCTGATATATGAGCCGAACGAGGGTCGCAGCAGGAGTCAGTTCTTGAGCTGACAGATGATCGCGGAAGATTTGGTTTCAAAGTGAAATGTAAAAGCGCCTAATAAAGGGAGTTTGTCATTGTGTTATGTTTTTCATTAAGAATAATAGGCTAATTTTAAACCGAAACTAAAATCTGCTTGGCCGCACAGAGGGCGCATTTACTGACGAGCTGTCATTCACGGTGTGCGCGCACTGGCGCGTTTTCAGTTCATATAGAAGCATAACTTTCATAGGAATTCATTTAAAGCACTCACTTTGCATCCGCTTCCATTATTAATGCCTGAGCGGTGGTGCCCATGTTCCTTTCGGTTAGATATAATTGTGATTTAAAAACCACCGTTATTACCGATGTGGTCACATCACACAGATTAACCGGTGGGAAAATGTGCACACCGTCACATCCCTACTGTACAGTCGCGAGATGGATGCCGTTATGTCACAGACAATTGTAGAAGGGGCGAGGACTAGTGATGGGACATCTGAAGCGAGGCTCCGGAGCTTGTGTCGAGCAAAAAGGGGCGTTCCAGATGAAGCCCCGATTCGAGGCTTGTATCGTTTCCGTGAAAATCACGTGACGATGACAAACGAGGCCTCGTTTTCTTTTGAATACGTCATTGCTTCATTCGGAGTATCGCTTTCGGATAAAAGTGGTTCGAAACCTCGCGCCTCTTGTGGGGTTTGCAGTAGGCATTTGCATTGGTGTTGAGGTGTTGGTTGTATGTAGTAGCGATATCATTATATATCATAGCTTGTATTATATATTATATTACAACTTAGTTTAGTAGATTATTAGAGTAAATTATAAATAGTTCAGTAGATTAATAGAGTAAATTAGCCTATATCTAGGTGTAATACCTATACTACGTAATTATATATATATATATATATATATATATATATATATATATATATATATATATATATATATATATATATATATATATATATATATATAGCCTATATTAGTAGTAGTGTTATTATTATATATATTATTGCTATTATTATTAATAATAATATTAATATAAGACTAGACTGTATTAGGGAACTGTATTAGGGAAAGCTTTTCCCATTTGCTGTTCCAGAATTCCAGTCCCATAAGCTTTGCACTATTGCACTCCCAATCAGCGCAACACTCACAATAATTTATTTACAATCATTCTGGGCATTCACTATCATCACTAGCCTAAAGATCTACTGAATAGTTGAACACAAAGTTGTGTGTTTGTGTGAGTTGTGTGTACATAGGTTAATACAAGCAGAGTAAAATACTTTATTAATACACAGGCAATAGAAAAAGGGTGTGCCCACACTATGACAGTTTGGTTGTTCAGGATGAATAGATTTGTGTGCGATGCATTGCTTTGGACAGCAGGTGTCACTAGGGAGCACACTGTTTCATGAGGCTTCAGGTAAATGAACCTTTTGGTGAACCAATGGGCTGGAAAGCCTCAGTGGTTCAGGAAGCCTCATTTGGCCATCACTAGCGAGGACTCGAGTGCAGGAAAAACTAAAATTTATTGACAAAAATAAAACAAATACAAAACAAACACCCACGAGGGGGCTAAAACACATATTAGAATATAACACAAAAACTCAAAACATAGCAAAACAGAATCACGGGGAGGATGGGAGACGCAGACCTGAAACAAGGATCCAACACAGACAGACAAACACAAGGAGCTTATAAAGGGAAGAAATCAAGAGGGAACAGGTGGGAGAAATCAACACTAATCAGATAACAAGGGGGGGGGGGTCTAAAAATGACAGGAGCACATGCTAGACATCACAAAACCCACATGTGCATACAAGACAGGACAGGCACGTGACAGATGCGCATTGCTTAGAGTTTATCACAGATAAGGAAAAGAACGTAGGCTAATAGTCAAATGTAAATGCAGTCAAATGCAACCTATGAAATGCAATTCTATCAATGTCGCAACAATAAGAAAAGAACAAATGCGCATATTGTCATAACTTAGAGTTTACACACAGTTCTGTTGTGTCTATGAACAGAAGCTATTCCCAGATATTGCCAGATAATCACTTTACCTCTACAATACTTATAACAGAATTGAATTGTTTGTGATTCTGTCTGTCATGGTTTCTTGCATTGTCTTGAGACAATTCTCTATTGTTAGCCTAGCCCAGAGTCATTATGGTTCATCATTTCGCCTAGCCTGACAAGCCAGACCCACATCAAGATGTTTGGTCTGGAAACTCACCATAGACAGGGCTCAATCTGAGGGGCGGGATAAACGGTTGTCTTTCAAACTCCCTCTGCATGCGATAGGATAGCGCTACAACCAACCAGAGCAACGAAGGTGAAGCAGAGCTTGTTGATAGATTAAACATTCGCCGTATCCGGTCGGCTAAACTCCGAACACATCTTCCCTTTGACTTCAGTGCCGTTCTTTGTTCTTTTCTCAGAGAAAAGCTTAACTCCAAGTCTTCCAGAATCGCGGTCAAAGCTGATTCGAAAGACCGCCGTTCGCCAGTTTCTGTGTTTACTAGAAGCACGCAAACGCAACTCGGCCGTCGTCATTATGGCCCCGCCCACTGACTCTATACACTATGTGATTGGTCCGGCAAGAGTTAGGGGAATACAGCTCAGAAGGGTATTGAGAGTTACTAGACGACACTTGCGGGCAGATTAAATTTGCTGCCGCTAGGGTGCGTCTAGATTTCTAGGCTACATTTCGCCTTCTACTGGATGCCCAGCTAACACAGTTACGTTGTGAAGACGTAACCGGACCGGACCATATTCGTCGTAGCGACGTACCAAATAACGTTCCAGTGACGTAACTTTGTGATTCCCATAATCGTCGTGGCGACGTTATAGTGGGACGTTGCTGGAACGTGACGAGCACGTCCCAACGACCAAACTGGCACGTTGTGAGAACGTAACCTTAAAGGACCATATTCGTCGTAGCGACGTACCTAATAACGTTCCAGTGACGTAACTTTGTGATTCCCATAATCGTCGTGACGACGTTATACTGGTACGTTGCTATAACGTGATGATCACGTCTCAACGACCAAACTGGCATGTTGTGAGGACGTAACCTCAATGGACCATATTAGTCGCAGAGACATACCAGGTAACGTTCCAGCGACGTAACTTTGTGATTCCTGTATTCGTCGTGGCGACGTTATTATGATATGTCGCTGAAACGTGGCAGGTACGTCCTAACGATCAAAATACCACGTCCACCTTTATTTGAATAATTTCACCTTTAGTCCGGGAAATGAAGATGTGATTGGTCCATAACCTTGAAATCCACATAGAACTGATACACTCAAACATTTAACTATCTGCTGTAAAACCTTATTAATACATTTGTTTTGTTTTTAGTTAATATATTTAGGAATTTGTATGTACTTGTAGATAATAAAAAACGATACAAACCCCTATTAAATTGTAATAGAAAATGGCTCAAAACCACACTGCATTAATTTAATAATCAGCATTTATTCAGTGTTAGCCTACTTTGTACAAATATTAAGTCAACATTTGAACAGTGTAAAGTGTTAACAAATTATGAGTACAGAAATGTAACATCCATTCATTAATCAAACAACATAATAAGAAATGTAACCAATTATTAAAATATTTTATTGTCTTATTAGGGATGGGAGTAGTTAAGGATTTTCTCACTTATACTTATCAATACTCATATTGGTACTACTCTCAATAATTTAGCACAAAAAAGACATGGAAAAAAAAGATTTATCAGTTTCTTTATTATTACTTTTATTTGCAGAAATGTCCTGTGAGGCACCTGCTACAAATGTCTGCTGGTGATGTGCTTTATTGCTTCCCTACCTGTAGCTAAACCTGAACAATGTGACAATTACAAAAGATATATAGTCCTTGAGCTATAGTCCTACGTTCATAAAGAGATATGTAAAAAACACTACACAGAGTCCTAGCATCTTTTCTGTATTATTGGGCCAAACTATACATCAACAGGGTTTTTTTTGTTCAAGAAAATGAGTATGATGACTTTCTCAGGAAGAATCTGAGACCTCTCATTCCTGACTGTGTCCCAGCTGTGGAAAAAGCTTCAGACAGTGTTGATGAGGCAGAGGGAGATGGAGAGCTGTGAGAGAAGTGGAAGAGGGTCTTTCTTACCCCACCAGCGGAGGGCAGGGTCTTCTGAGGATAGGATAGGAGGATGGGCTCTATATATTCACTTTGGATCTTTGTAAACTGGAAGCTGTAAAAAAAGCCATACTATTGTAGGTGTATTGCTTTTTGTTAAAAAGGTATAATAATTGTTTTTTTTTTACTTACGTGTTCTTCCTCCTCTTCATCCTCTTCCTTATCCCGAGCTACACTGTCACATGTTCATCATTTTCTGGCAGCTGAAACAGAAAAGAACCTTATTAATGTTGCTAATCTGTTTTTTATGCTTTTGAAAGAGTCTCTTTAACTCAACAGTCACCAAGGCTGCATTTATTTGATCAAAAATACAGTACAAACTGTAATATATATTTAAAGTGATAATCCACCCAAAAATGTCAATTCTGTCATTAATTCCTCACCTTATGTTGTTCCAAACCTGTAAGACCTTTGTTCATCTTCAGACACAAATGAAAATATTTTTGATGAAATCCAAAAGCTTTCTGACCCCTCCATAGACTGCAACACAAGGCCCAGAAAGGTAGTAAAAACATTGTTAAAATAGTCCATGTGACTCCAGTGGTTCAACCTTAATGTTACGAAGCAACAAGAATACTTTTTGTGTGCAAAAATAACTTAATTCCACAATTTTGATCTAGCCTGTGCCAGTCTCCTTAACATTGTAATTATTGATGTCTTTACATCCTTTCTGGGCCTTGAAAGTGTTTATTAAATTGCTGTCTGAAGATGAATGAAGGTCTTACAGGTTTGTAACAACATGAGGGAGAGGAATTGATGACAGGATTTAAAGGTTTGGTTGAACTAACCCTTTAAATTGAAAACAGCTATTTTACATTGTATTATTATTATTATTATTATTATTAATTTAATATTCCTGTGATCAAAGCTGAATTTTCAACATCAATACACCAGTCTTCAGTGTTACATGATCCTTCAGAAATCATTCTAATATGATGATTTGCTGCTCACAAAAACATTTATGATTATTAGCAGTGTTGACAACAGTTGTGCTGTTTCATATTTTTGTGTAAACCATGGTGCATTTTTCAGGATTCTTTGATGAATAAAATCCTCATATTAGAATGATTTCTGAAGGATCATGTGACACTGAAGACTGGAGTAATGATGCTGACAATTAAGCTTTGATCACAAGAATAAACTACATTTTATAATATATTCAAATAGAACCCAATTATTAAGAATTTACATATTATTTCAAAATATTAGATTTTACTGATTTTTTTTAATCAAGCAAATGCAATCTTGGTGAGCATTAGAGACCTTTTTCAAAGAATTGTACCAAAACCAAACTTTTGAACATTATTGTACGTTTGAGGTTTTACTTACTAGTCACATGGTTCATAATGCTAGGGTTAGGTCATCCCAAAATGAAAATTATCCCATGATTTACTCACCCCCAAGCCATCCCTAGGTTCTTCAGGCGAACACAATCAGAGTTATATTTTAAAATGTCCAGGCTAATCCAAGCTTTATTATGGCAGTGAATGTTGCTTCATTTTTGAAGTCCATAAAAGTGCAACTATCCTTCATATAATTGCGCCACACAGCTCCGGGGGTTAATAAAGGCCATCTGAAGCAAAGTGGCATGTTTGTGTGAGAAAAATATCTATATTTAAAACTTTATAGACTAAAATAACTAGCTTCCAGTGGTCAGCAATACGCGAGACAAAGGGTCACCCTTTTTAGCGCAAGTCGACTTGCGTAGCCTACCGCTTATCACCAAGCAAACCAAGCAATATTCACTGCCATTATAAAGCTTGGAAGAGCCAGGACATTTCTTTATATAACTCTGATTGTGTTCGTTTGAAAGAATAATGTCATATACACATAGGATGGCTTGCAGGTGAGTAAATCCTCAACATTTAAGAGATGTTGTCCGACAGGAGATCTGCTCCAACTCTGCTAACTTTACAGTGCAGGCTGCAGGGCATCAGCATGGAAGCATCAACACTTTATCAGAGCCAAATATATAAATTATACAACGCCAGGTTTATTAAAAGGAAAGAAGCTACAGCAAAGGTTAAATGCAGAAAAGAGAAAGAATGGGTTAAAATATTGTTAAAAATGGACAAGGTTAATCAATCACCTTTTTCAGTTCACCTGTGTTTTCTACTTCTCTTTCAGCTGCTTCCTTCAGAAATGTTGGAAACTTGGGAGCTTCACCTCTGTTGTAGAGGGGTTATTTTTTCCCTTCTGAAAATCACAGAACATTTTATTATATGTTAACACGTTTTTTTCACGCTCCGTGTTAATGTTTTTAATGTAAGTGACTTCATCGATTAACAGCAAACACATAACGTTAACGTTAGTTAATTAATTAGCCACCTTCAATGACCCATTCAATTCCCAGAAGAAAAAAAAAAACTTTATAAAACTATCAAAACCTCTAATTTACACATGTGATTCAAAGCCTAAACAAGAGATTAACTTTATAGAGTTAACGTTAGCCTCGTTAACTTAACTTACTGTTCGGAAAACGGTTGATGTGCCAACGGACTTTTTTCCAAAGACTCTACATTTCTATAAAGTAAATATTCAACAGAACAGAAGTGTGTCAATGACACATAAGAAATGTCAGGAAAATGTCAGTAACAGTTGTGTGTAATATTTGTGTAACTTTAAAGACAACTCACCTGAAAGTATAGTGAAAACAATAACGACAGAGGGAGTTTTGCGGCTTGTCTGTTGTGTTGCTGCACCGTTTCCATGGCAACTTCGCGCCGCTCCAGTGTTTGACACATCAACACACCACGTCAAAGTCACGCAGCAAGAATCACATGAATAAAAATCAAGAATAAGAAATAATGAATTTAGAACTCATTTTGATGTTCTATGACCCGCTCAGATGCAAAATGCCACTCCTGGCACCGCACGTGATAGTGGGACAATTGTGGCATTTTTTTTTTGTTAGATTTTTTATTGTTTTTGCCAATACGATTTGCAAACATGGATTCATTTAAAAATATTGGATGAATTAAGTAAATGTCCCATATAAATCAAAATGGCATACATTTGATAATACTTGTAAATTAATAATGCAATTTGGAAAGTTATGAAGACCAGTGGGCCACGTCGCTACAACATTCTCCGTGGGATAAACACGCGACGTCTTTTGAGGACGTGCCCACAACGTTTCTGCAACTTTAGCCAAGATTTAAAAAAAATGGAACTTTACCACGACGTCCTTACAACGTTCTCTGTGGGATAAACACGCGACGTCTTTTGAGGACGTGCCCATGACGTTTCTGGAACGTTAGCCAAGATTCTAAAACAATAGAACTTTACCACGACGTCCTTACAACGTTCTCTGTGGGATAAACACGCGACGTCTTTTGAGGACGTGCCCACAACGTTTCTGCAACTTTAGCCAAGATTTAAAAAAATGGAACTTTACCACGACGTCCTTACAACGTTCTCTGTGGGATAAACTAGCGACGTCTTTTGAGGACGTGCCCATGACGTTTCTGGAACGTTAGCCAGGATTCTAAAACAATAGAACTTTACCACGACGTCCTTACAACGTTCTCTGTGGGATAAACTAGCGACGTCTTTTGAGGACGTTCCCACAACGTTTCTGGAACGTTAGCCAAAATTTTTAAAAATGGAACTTTACCACAACGTCCTCACAACGTTGTCATAAAGTAATTTCACGCTGACCAAATGACGACTAACTGACGACGTTGTCACAACGTACTGTGTTTGCTGGGTGTAAAATGCTCTCTGGTATAGCCTACATTTTAGAATGTTAAGAGCTACTTCTGTAGTTATTTTGGTGAAAGTAATTTAAAAGTAATACAGGAGTAATGTAACGCATTACAATTCTGAGACAGTAATATTGTAATGTAAAGAATTACTTTTAAAAGCAGTAATAATCTATAATAAATTACAGTTTGGAAGTAACTTGCACAACACTGTTTTGTTCATATTGCAGCACTTTTGTATTCATTATTGAATTTTGTGCATACTGCGATTAATCACGCGATTAATCACGCGATTAATCATGCGATTAACCATGATTAAACATTTTAATCGTTGCCCAGCGGTAATATTTTTACTTTCGAATTTTATATTTAATGTTAAAATAATGTTTTGGCATATAGAACCGTATAATTCTAAGCGAAAAGTTTTTTTTTTTTTTTTTTATATATAATTAGAAGGTTCCATCCGCATTTGACCCATTCCAAAAATCCCCATTTACAATTTTGAGAGGATTTTGATATTGATATTCCCCAACACATCTAGTATGTATGCAAACTTTGATTACATTTGGAATAAAACATAAATTATAATTTACGTTTAATCACATCTGTTCCCAGGAAAGATTAGTAACGTTACACTGTCTCCTGTTTTGAGTCGTTAGCTTCATCATCAGTGTCTGATCTGGGCCGTGACAACCCTATAAGCAATGCATGCAGTCCCTAAAACAGAATTGATTAGTTCACCTCTCGAGACTTTGAGACGAGTCATTTGTTCTCACAACCCCATATGCTGAGTGCAGAAGATCCTGTACAGAACCGATGGCCTGAGGTTGATATGCACGTGTATCAACACAAAATTAACAAATCCATCTCTGTGTTACGGTACAGAGTTTACGGAGACAAGATGGTGAGTTATCGGGTTTATTGAGCAACCAGTAGAGCTAATAACTTGACGGAGTGCAGATTTGCTGGTGATGGTTCTGGTCTGTGATTCTCAGGGTGCACTTGGAGATCGTAGAAGGATTCGCTGGAGAGGAACGATGGAGAACACTCAACACACGCGTTTGACACTGGATATCGCTGGAGACTGGGTAGAAGACACTGGAGACGGGTAAGTAACATCGAGGGAGTCCTTAAGGTAAGCAATAGAGGTTAGAACCTTTCTCAAACGAGACTGGCCAGTGCTTTTTATGCTCCTGGTGATTGTGTTGATGACGGGTTGCAGGTGTGCGTGATTAGTACTCTGGTGAAAGCATGCGCTGTGTGTCTGTGACGTGAGACAACTCGTTGTTCCCGAGTCATATTTAAGAATAGTTCAAAAGGAACGTATCGTTTATGAACAACACATCACTAATGTCAACACAACTCAACTACATGCACGCTGGTAAAAGATGATGAAGATAAGTGTAAACAATTTTTGTAAAAAATAATTTAAGGATACACAATTTATTTACTAACGCAATCAAAATTTTTGAGAAAAATAGTAAAGGTGAATGTATACACGAGCAAGTACTCCGTTTAGGATTAGAACGAATTCAACCCAAGTGCTCTTTGGTGACGTGGATGATTACATCACATTATCTGTCAATCATTGTATAAAGCCCACCCTGACAATTTGGTTGGTCCAAACAGTTTCTGTTCGGGCATAATTACTCCACAACAGATCAAGTCCAGACCAAATTGCCAAATTTTTTGGGCAGGGGCTAAATTCAGGGGCTAAATTCAGCTGGTATCCAGGCTATGAAATAAGTGGAAAATTATAAAAATTTACAGTCGACAGATTCATACTTACCCTGAAACTATATGAAACAAGAGGGGAACAAACACCACTTTAATTTATAGCCCACAGATTCGCAACTACATGGAATAACAAGCACTACTTACCCTGTAAGTAAACATTTAATCACCCCTTAATTAAAAATACTTAGATACGTACAAATAATTAGTACATTTTCCTCGTAGTTCCCCCTTTATTCCCCAAATATGAAGTACTTTAAACTATAATTACCAAAAGCTATGCTGTAAATTTGTTTTACTTATATGTTGTACTTTTCATTTAATGTTGTACTTACACAGGCATTATACTGAAAACTAGATATGTCAAAGCAACACAGATAGCCATCAGCAACAAGCAGGTTGCCAAAAACCTAATAGCTTTTAAGCAATAAAAAGGAACTTATCTTAACTTTTGGAAACATTCAGAGATGAATAGCGATTGAAAAATAGCCAGCTGTGACGTGGATGATATCCTTATTCATGCGGGCGTGCAGATTTCATCTGAACTTTGTTCTTGAGGCAGTCACATTGGTATAATTTCAGCTAGTCTATGTCAGTGATGCAACGATGCGAGAAGCAATGCTAACTCACTAAGGTCACTTTCAAATCAAGCAGCCATTATCCATGCGGCTAATTTACGTGTTCAGGTTCACAAACTTGAATGGATCTGGCTGAAATCCATGAGAGGAACAAATTCCTCTCGGTTAATCCTGATTGCACAATTCCTATAGTGAGATGATGTGGTTGATTCCTGTTGAATTGTATGGAAGCCCTGTATGGCCATGGCTAATTTTTTTTCTTTTTTTTTTTTTTTTTTTCTTTCTGTCTTGTTATGTCATGATCATGAGTTAGGAATATCTGGGAACAAAGGGATTATTTGAAACATATTTGTAAAACCATAATGGTTTTACGGACCAGTTGTCGTACACCACATATTATTGCTGACATACATGATAAAAAATAAAAATAAAAAATAAAAATATGTGGATTAAAAATCAATATTTATAATAGACTTTTCTACATAATCTGGCTTTATATTTACACATAGGAATTATTGTCAGCAATTTTGAATAATGAGTTTACTGAACCTGAAATCATATCACACCTACTAATTATTGCAAGCAAAAATAAATTGCTTGGTTTTCAGAATATATTAATGCATATTAATTAATTTGGTAGACAACTGCATGCTGTGGGGAGGACTGTTGGCATCTAATAACGTGGTGCTAAATAATTAAACCAACCTCATATTTTGATGCAATTTATAATTTTTGCTCTCTCTCTCTCTCTCTCTCTCTCTCTCTCTCTCTCTCTCTCTCTCTCTCTCTCTCTCTCTCTCTCTCTCTCTCTCTCTCTCTCTCTCTCTCTCTCTCTCTCTCTCTCTCTCTCTCTCTCCCCCCTCTGCCTGAAAAGGAACTACTCGATGAAATTTCCAATCAGCCTTCCATGCAATCACAAACATAACACTTATAAAGTTTCAAGATAAGAGAGTTTAATTTGTTATTTGATGCTCCATTGAAACTTATAACAAATGAATGTTAAACGCTGCCAGTGTTCATTTGTTAAACCTCTCACATAATGATCCGAGAGCTGTCATTGTCAATATATCTGCAAGCATAATAAAATGTACTATTGGAGCCTCAGAATAATGCTTCTATTTATATAAGAAGTTCATCAGCATGATTGCTACACAAAACAATCAGAGATTAAATGGGAAAAACGAAGAGAGAATCGCATAGAAGAACATGTGACATGCCCTTACCAAGACAACATATCGCAACGCCCACATGACCCTCCCTATAACAACCCTTTTCTGCAGAGAGAAGTTAGCAGCTGTAAAATCTGATCTGAAGACTTTAATCATGTACACACAAGGCGGTCTGAATAATTAATTAATCCCACTCCATAACTCTGAGGGGGATTATTTTTTAGGGATTGGCAACAAAAAACAGCTGGCACAGACCCGCCTCCCTCTGTAGCTGAGCAGATTGTGTGCAATTTTTACTGTTTGTTACACTCCCTGTGCTCTTCTCTGTCACAGCCTGAACAACGTGAGAAGGAGTAACATGTCCAGGAGCTATTTAGATAAAACCTGTCAGAGCTTTTAGCTCCACTAAACACCCTGTGCTACCTACTCAATGCATGGAGGATCATTTGTTGTAGTGTGCTTTTTTACAAGGTTTAAAAATGCATTGATGCATCAGTCTGACAATGAACATTTAGATGCATTGATTACAGAATTGAATAATCCACTATTACTGTGCGTTCTAGTAAATTTTAAGGGTTAGTTTACCCCCCAAAAATGTAATGCTTTCCTAATTACATTAAAAAAGGCTGACTACAGTGCATAGTACTACAATCATTTTATAAAGCGACGAGAATATTTTTGTGTGTTTAAAAAAAAAAGCAATCTATATAATATATACTGTATATATAAATAGAATAGTAAATATTTTAATAAACTATTTAATAAAAACGTATAAAATATAAAATAAAATGTAATAAACTATTCAAATATAACAGTAAATAGATATATAAAAAATGTCCTGGCTTTTCCAAGATTTATAATGGAGGTGAATATAGGATGATATTTCAAAGCGCAAAAAAGTGCATCCATCCATCATAAAATATATGCACACAGCTCTGGTGGTTAATAAAGGCCTTCTGGGGCGAAGCAATGCACTTGAGTATGAAAAATGTCCATATTTAAAACTTTATAAACTCAATTAACTAGCTTCCGACAGATGGCTGTACGTATCGATTTACAGCAAAAGAGTAACCCCTGACCTGATCCCTGGCATATTAATAACACAGAGAATTTTGAAACGTATTAAAACAAGGATTTTTTTTAAAGAGGAATGTTTGAGGATTTGATATAAGAGGCGATGAGCTTGAGTTTCTTGCCCAGCCCTATTTATTTGAACCGTGAGAGGCGTCAAACCTTATGCTACTCCTACATCACACCAGGGGTTAATCTTTTGCCGTAAATTGAATTGCATTGACCTTCTGCTATAAGCTAGTTATTTTTGTTTTTATAGTTTTAAATATGGAATTTTTCTTACAAAATCACATTGCTTCACTTCAGAAGGCCTTTATTAACCCCCAGAGCAATGTGCATATATTTTATGATGGATGGATGCACTTTTTTTGGGCTTCAAAATATCACCCTTCACTGCCATTAGAAAGCTTGGAAGATCTCAGATTGTTTTTATATGAAAGAAGAAAGTCATATCCAGGATAGCTTGAGGGTGAGTAAATCATGGAGTAATTTTCATTTGTGAGTAAACTATCCCTTTACATGTAATCCACTCTCATCTCTTATTAATTTCTTATTCAAAATACTGTTCTTGACTCAGTTTCAGTTGGAAAAAAAAAAATCTACCAAGTCCAGAGTGAATGTGTTAACTGGTGCTTCCAATTACATAATGTTTTCAGCATCATTTTTATAATAATTATGATACTTGGATTATTGGGTTAAGAAGATGAGCACATACCCTATAATTGGCTTGGCATAGCAGAAATCTTAAATTCAAATACCCTAGTGTATAATGACTAAAATACATAGGAGTGGATGTTTGAAATGAATATTTTTCAGTCATATGCAGGCAAAATATAAAGTGGCTGTAACTGTGCAGTACTATAAAAATAGAAATGTTATTTCCAGCAAGTGAATTACAAGTGCATCACAAAGCTTTTATCCAGTGTTTACAGTTCCGTTGATTATAATGAGAGCAATCTAGTTGTGTTGTGTTTGGTGAGATGTGTGTAATGGATACAAGCATATTGTTGTCTCCCAGGCCAAATGCAGAATACCAAAATGCAAATATTTTCTTCTTTTTTATATAATAATAATAATAATAATAATAATAATAATAATAATAATAATAATAATAATAATAATAATAATAATTCACCACAATATTGGTTTCACAGTATTTACTGTCATAACTGGTTCCATGAAGAACCTTTAAAATCCATAGGCCTTTCCATCACACTAAAGGTTATTTATAGTGGAAAAAATACTTTACAATTATTAACAACTCTTTATTAGTATTCGTTATGATTATGAATATTTAAATCAGTTTACGAGATTAACTTGATGTGGCTACATTAACATAACAGGCAATCCATCATTTCATTCTGTGAACATTCAGTATTGATTATTAATCAATTCTAAGAAAAGGACATTAAAGGATAAAAGCATAAAAGTTTTACAACAAACACATCTCTAAACACAGCTATACAGCATAGTTTAAGACATAATAAAAATGATTAATTTCTGAACATTTACTCTCAGTCATTATTCACCCTTTTCTCATGGATTCTCAAAAGACATAATGATCTCAACTGTTAAATAACACATATAAGATTACAATATATTTGTCTTATTTATACTGAACAGGCATTCAGACAGCCCTAAGATATGACATTTGATTAGCAAAGTGTTTGGAGAGAAAATTGATAGTTCAAAGTAGAATGTAGCAGAATAACAGAGCTAATAAGAATAACAGAGCTCATATAGCAATATATAAACACCTGCTCAGGTGGAGGAGTGTGAGAGTTCAACACAACACCTGCTCTGCTGGAACATGAATCATCCGATGGAAGTGTGGAAAGCTCGAGATGCAAAGACTGTTATGTGTTGAAGGGGTTGAATAACACCACACACATATATCAATATACATGCCAACTATACATAAATCCATCCATCCATCCATCATGCAAAACACCTGTCCTATGGGTCACAGGGGTGATGGAGCCTGAAGGCAAAGAAATACCCTGGACGGATTACCAGTCAAACTCTGTATGCATATAGTATAAAATAGTATAGGCTAAATATGAGTGCATTTTCATATGAACTTTTTGGTAAAAAGCTTTGCGAACACTATTCAAAACGTCACTGTTTTATTTAAATCACCTGCTTCAACAATGTCAGACAGTAAACATACTGTACATTCACCACAGGAGAATTCTGTCTAGCTTATAGCAGTTTTAAAGGTAATAATATACATTTTTATAATGGTGACACTTTACAATAAGATTTCAGTTGTCATATAATGCCATTTTTACACAAGCTAATATGATTTTTTAGTGTCTAAATGAAAACTTTGTAATATGCTTTAATTAAAAATGCTCATTAGTATTGTAAGAAAACACTCATTTTACCTGGTCAAAAACAGCTCTGTTTTCACCAAGCCAAAACCAATCGCAGCAATTCAAACATAAACATCAGAGAAGCGGTGGAAAACGGCGAAATAATGAACAACGTCCTCTCAGTGGCTGCCAGCAATCAGCAACAGTCCTAATTGTAGCTCTGATTGTTAGACTAGTCACAAACATAATCAAATCAAATCAAATCAAATCTAAATCTAATAGTACAGTAACTAACTACAGTATCTAATAGATTTGTGGGTGGAGAAGCGGCGAACAGACAACGCCAGCGTCCTCTCCCCCACGTTGCCTAGCAACATTTATGTATTGGTATTGTTCGCGCAAATGCTTTGTGTTTACTGATGTAAACATTAGTTCATTGACAGATTGATGTTACACCTAATGCCAATAAAACCTTTTTTTCCTGTTAATGTCGGTTTGTCAGTGATGCGTAACGATATTATAATAACTATTACAAAACATTTTTTTTTTACAGTAACAGACACCGTTATAACCCATCTACATAATTTTGCTCAGTGTTAAGTTACCACATCCATGTTAACTTTAAAACCAGCGTACACAGTTTGTAATAACACAATAACCATAATGCCTTGTTTATTATAAAGGTGGAATTATGAATTATATTGAGAACGTCATAAAGCATGCCGTAATTTAACTTACCCTGTAAACTTTAGCTGTATTCATCGTGAAGCATGCAAGCCTTTTAAACTACACTCACTTCTTCTGGACATGCAGCAGGAACACAAAGAGCTGGTACAAATCAGCAGCTTCTTAGCAAAACCTGCTTCATACTAACCCTCAGTTATAAAGCAGTTTGGTGAGAAATGCTTTGCGGTTTGCTCAGACATAAAAGCATTGATAAATACAAAACTCAGCCACTGCGTCTTCAGCGGTCTGGATTTAGGAACATCAGAATGACTGCTGTGTTCATTATTGCTCCCAAGAACAGAACACTACAATCGCTTGCCATTCTGCTCTAGAGTCTCTACTTATACAATGCCGTAATTTGCTGACGTCAACAGCTTGAGCTCGCTCAGGGCGGGTCTGAGGTGAAACGCTGCGTACCAATCAACAGTCGTGGGACGGGCGTCTGACCGTGTGACGTCGCACAGTCGAATGGCTCGATTTGAGACTTAAAAGGAGATTAAAAAAAAAAAAAAAACACTTGATGGATTTCTTATCATTATAGGATGGCTGTGTAAAGGCACTGCTAACACACACTTCCATACAATCAGTTTGTAAAAGTGAATGTACCATTATATGACCCCTTTAACAGTATTATACTAAAACATAAACATGCCAATAGTTGAGGAAACACCCATGTACAACATTCAGAAATAATATAAAAAGTAAATGACAATAGGTGCATGTAGATATGTTTGTTTTCTTGGTTTCAGTAAAATTATATCTGTAATCCTTGGCAGTGTAGGAGCTAATCCTTTCCTGCAATCACATCCAATCTAGTGAACTCAGCCAGCTTTATCTTCCCTTCTTATTGTAATGATAATAATAACCAGTCACTGTCCTTTCATCTTTCTCTCCATTACTATTGTATCCTTTGCCTTTTGCAGGATCAGAAAAGCAGATGGCCTTTTTGGCTTTGCTTAATGTAATCCCACTGAAAAAATAATTTTTAATACAAGCTCAAAATCTTTAAGTAGGTGGTCTTAGGTCCAGTGCCACGTTTTCAATAAAACCTCAGTCTTTGGTTTGCTCCATTTACTGATAGTTAATGCAATGTCAAAGTGCTGCATATAAACTGATAAAGAAATTATATAATGCCTGGAGTAAGCTATCTGTTTCCATTCCAGTTCATGCAGTGGCTGATGCTCATCTGGCCCAGAATCCAACGTAAGTATAACATTTCAAATATGCAGGGTTCTCTTATTGCCAGTCAGTGCCACGGGTTTTTGTTTTTCCCCCTTTTTTTTTCTTTCTTCAAAATGCCATGCAATAGCCCTCCAAAAAAGGCCAGTAGTAAAAGTTTTAATATAGTAAGTGTTATTTACAATTTAGTTGCTTTTATAAAAGTAAAATACATCCCAATATACAGCAATTGTTAAATAGGTGGCAATGTTTTTGTGTTTTTTTTTTTTTTTTTTGTATTCTGAAAATCTACCAGCATGGGCTAACTAAAGCAGGGGTCCATTCTTCATATGTCACTTACTCAGTTTGCTGGGTTTGATTGTTGACAATTTGGCATGATCTTGGATTGTTTGATTCTTCGAAACTCATCCTGGATTTTCTGTCATAGCAACAGGTCCGTAAAATCAAACCTGCTGGGGAGCAGCTTATTTCATGTAAACAGGATGCATCTTGAGGTAATACTTAAAATCTGTCCCAGCCACTGCTACTTTATTACAAGAGTTCCTTACTGAAACAGGGGCAATAATAATTTAAAATAATAATAATAATAATAATAATAATAATAATAATAATAATAATAATAATAATAATAATAATAATAATAATAATAATAATAATAATATAACAATGCATTTGAAATATATTATGATGTTGTGTAATATTATAGACACAGCCTCTTGATTGCGAGATTTATTTTTGATAGAATACTTACTGTATAATGTTATTGCAGTCTTATGATGTACAGTTAATTTGAGCCATGCATTAATTTGAGTGATGACGGATATTATGGGAGTGGCTTGATGCAGCAAGAGAAGAAGATAACTTGATCTTGACCCCCTTAAGAAACTTTAAATACTGTCATATAACAAATCTGCTACAAATTGAAAAAAAAAAAAAATGCTAATTACAACTTATAAATATAAAACTATGGTGTACAATTACTATAAAATCATAAATATAAATAGGCCTTATTGGGAATCATGTTTTAAAAATAAATGTTAAAAAAACATTATGCACATGTAATTTATATATTATGATGTGTACAGTATGTTGTTTCTTTATAAAGGTCCATAAATGTGTTTTTTCACCAGGTGTCTTTTTAATTATATGCGTTCTTGCCATCAGCCAATCGCTACATTGCTGATCGTGGTTTCGGGTATGGACTCTCACACAATATAGAGCCCGATCTCACGAAAATGCATAACAGTACAAGTGTGCAATCTCGTGGAATGTATACAGCAAAATGAGTTTTGGCATGCATATATATGCGTTTTTTTGCTTTTATGGCATATTAAAAAACAAATATGCCATAATATGCCCCCCCCCCCCCCACACACACACACACACACACACACTTAATCATTTGTTCTAGGGAATCTTGGCTTGTTCTTAAAAACCCTTAATAGTTTGCTTGTGAGCATGAATTATTACATTATCTCTGACTCAGTGATTATTTTCATGCTTGGTGCTTATTCCACTGTTAATTGACTTGTCTTCTTTTCCCAAGCTCTGGGAATGATTTCTCTTTAGAGCTTTCTAAAGTTGCTTCAGTCTAGGTTGTAATGTCATGCATCAAATTCCTTTGCACATTAAGCCCTTTTTTTCTCAGTATGGAGTATGAAGACTCAGTTATCAGTTTCATCAAGGATTTTATTGCATAAATGTATGAAAGATCTTTGTATTTGCAGTCATGTATCCTCTCCTCCGCTCAACTCAGAAGCCTCCTTGCTTTCCCCTATAAGCGAGCTCTCTTTGCTGGTGGAAAGGTCAGGCCTCAGCTAGGCAATGACCTGCAGGAAGCGCTTTCATTAGAAATCAATTGCTGAGACCTTTTCATGGGGAGCAGTTTAGCTTATGAAATGTTGAGAGAGAGAGAGAGAGAGAGAGAGAGAGAGAGAGAGAGAGAGAGAGAGAGAGAGAGAGAGAGAGAGAGAGAGAGAGAGAGGGAGAGGGAGAGGGAGAGGGAGAGGGAGAGGGAGTCAGCCTGAGGGTATCTCAAACATGAGGCTCAAATGAGCAAATATGTGTTTAATCTGTTCATCCCACTACTTCTGAAGTGCAAAAACACACATCTTCACGTCATGCACTCTACATTAATTCTGGTCAAGGTATATGTGGCTCTTTAGGTGTCTGTAAATGTATAAAAAGTTTTGTTTGTTTGTTTGTTTGTTTGTTTGTTTTCTACATTCAGGGGTGTATTTAGCACCCTTTGGAGTATTTTACACTTTTTGTACATGTGGATGGGTAAAACAGATTACCAGAGAAAACAATAGCAGCATTTTAATGACACTTGACAGGATTTTTAAAATTATATATGAATCTGCCACCACGGTGAAGACTGCATTACACTGCATTTTACCCATTTAAAATGTTTCAGATAGAGATTATAGGAAGATTTACATTTCAGTAAAACAGTACTTTCAAAATTATTCTGTGCATTTCTTGAAGGAAAACGCATAATGTGGTCCAGCAGCTTTCCCAAGCGGCTAATTTTATAGGTCATAGGGCATTTTATACCATAACAGTACAAATAAATTGTTAGGGGTTAACAGTTTATGACCCGAGACCAGTAGATAAAAATTAAGACCAAGAGTCAGGAGTGCAGTTAATTAAAGAAAAAAATTACTGAAGAATAGTTTGCAGTTTCATCAGCAGAAGCCAGATTCAAGTCTCACAAGGAGCTTGTAGGCCGTGCTCCCTCACTCTCAGTTTCGTCACCCTGTACATACAATTGTTTTCAAGGTCTGTCCACGTCATTACAGCAAGGGATGATTCTGACTGGCTCAGAAAAAATGAACAGTCGGTAAATTTCCACACATTGTCAGTTAATCAGGCTCGATACCCATAGAGCATGTATTGACGCTTTCACCCTAGAATTAGGCATGTAATGGCCTTCCAGGTCTGGAGAAGGTGCCAGCTTGTCCAGCACAACCCACCCATCTCTTATAATTCCCATTATACACCTTCTCAACACTGATCTGTAACACGGAATATTGCACACATACAAAGATGCACAGTCTCTCCAAGGTTGGAGCTGATTAAGCTCCTGTTCTGACCAGAATGTTTCCCAAAATGTGATAATGTGCTTTCTCTCAGTGACAGCTACAGACAGTGGTACAGTCAATATTCATCTGGATTATTAAGTGTTTTAGTAAAATGAAATATAAAATTTATAAAAAATTTATAAAAATTAAAGACAAATGTCATATCTGGAAGCCAGGCTAAGTGAGCAAAAACTTTTCCTGCAGTTCTGCCACAACAATATGTTGCTATCAAGTGTTTAGCAACCCAGGCTCATTGGAAATACGTGATTTTTGCAACACCCTAATTATGTACCTCCAGGTACGTTTACCTGCACTTTTGGGGTAAAACATCCACCGGAGGCGCTAAGTAGTAATACTTTTTTCCCATTCCAGATGCACAACATGACACCATGACTGATCTCACAGAATGAATATTTATAGCATAATTTTATATTTTGGAGTAACTAACTCCACTCCTACCCTAAACCTACCAACTCTCAACAATATAAAACATGTAACAGTAACAGGCAAATAAATGTACAGTATTTATACATTTGTATTTATTGCAAAAACTGACCAAAAAACAGTATAAAAGTATTAACTCATGTTACATTCCAAGTCTTCTGAAGTCATACAATATCATGTGAAGAACAGAGTTGATCTTAATGTTTTAGTCGTTGAAATGATGATCGCGCTCCTTTGCGAACAGAACACACACGCACTCGTTCATTCATATTTCTGATTCAAATGATACACAACAAGTTGAATGACGCGATCGGTTACGAGACACACGAGAGCCAATGGCATTTTACAATCAAAGCTGACGTAATGACGCAATTGGTCACGAGACACACGACAGCCAATACTGTCGAAGACAATTTCTTCCGGCGGCAATATTTGAAATTTATTATAATCTTTGATGGATGGATTCAACGTTACTGATCGCTTTTGGGGATTTTCTTCACACAAATCAATATTTTGGCCTCGGAACACTTGGAATATTTGTACTTTCTGAATAAATTATGTATGCAGTCGTATCTGCCTGTTATATCCTGTTTTTTATAATACTTGAATGGGTAGGTTTAGGGAAGGGATTGAGTTACGGGTTCAAAATGTGTCTGAATATGTGTGTGTCCACAAGGTAAATGTATTTATAAACATACTAAATTGTTTTTGTGAAAATGTAAAAATGCAGAATGTTTCTTGTGATGGGTAGGTTTAGGGGCTGTGTGTGTGCGTGTGTGTATGTGTGTGTGTGTGATGTGTAGGTTTAGGGGTAGGGGCAGTGTAGGGGGATAGAATGAAATGCCGTTGATAAACACGCTAAAAAGAGATTATGCGTCTTGACAGTACGCCAAAATGGCATACGAATTGCCGTGTCATATATACGCCATTTCATGAGATCAGTCTGGGAATGGAGAAAAAATATTACCACTTAGCGTTCTCCGGTGGACGTTTCACCCAAAAAGTGCAGGCAAACGCACCCTGGAGGTACATAATTAGGGTGTTGCAAAAATGTAGGCAGAGTAACGTATTTCCATTGAGCCTGGGTTGGACACATCACACATCCCTAGGCCAGACCCTCAGTCACCACTCAGACACCAAATACAAACTTTAGAAAACATATGAAGAAACCCACAATCAGTGGTTCCCATTCAGTCGGTCACTCTCGACGCCACGTCGGAGTACCGACGAATAGGAATCTCGCTAGCGAGAGCCAATCTACTTCGAGTGTAACTAAACGAGCCAATGCACATTGGCATGCAATGATTGCACCAGCTGCCCATGCCACGCAGAGCGGGTATAAATGAGGCACAGGTGCTTGCATTAAATTAGCCTTTTGCTTCGGAGCCGAGTGGTGAATGGATCGTCCTGAAATCACTCTCTACAAGCGTGTGTTAACATTATAACGAGTCAAGCTCTTCGGGTGAATCTCTCCTCGGTTGGTGTTGGAGTGACGGCATTGCAGCGGGGTCGAATTTCTCTCTTTCACTTTCGATTGTTTTATTGAGCAAAAACAAAGGCTGTTCTCACAGCTGGTTTGGTGCGCTGTTTTAGAGCGCTGAAAGGCCGTTTTCACGGCTGGTAAGAGATCGCCTTCTATGAGAAAGAGAGCGCGCATGACAGGCTGCACGAATTCCCTGTCTGTGTCGCCGCGACTATCCCCTGTGTGCTTCAGCACCCCAGAGAGCATTTTCCCTAAAAGAGCTGCACAGGTAGAGCTTGCGTCTTTTTAAAGATGACAATTTACCTGTGTGTTTCTGGTTGCGGTTGTTCCCTGTCCTCACTGACGGCCACGAGCACTGTTTCACATGTCTGGGCTGCATGCTGAGACTGCGTTCGTGGGTGGTTCATGTTTTCAAATGGGAACATGACCACGTCGGCACGCCGGTCGCGACTCTTCTTTCTCCGGGAAGCTTGAGTCCCCTTTGTTGTTGGCCAGCCGCGGCTCGTGTGTAAAAGCACAGCCGCGGGTCTGCTCGACACTCTGGGAGACCGTGGAGATCAGCGAGAGCTGCCGCCGGGGGAAACCCGGGCGGACCTCTCGCTTCTCTGCGTGTCGTGTGCCGTCGAGCGGCTAAGCTGCAGCGTGCGTTGTCACGGCAACCCAGCGCTCGTTTGCCGCTCTATGTGCGCTGTCCCCGGGCCGATTTCCCGTTGTAGCGCCCTCCCTGGTGGCCACAGGAGAGGTCTACTTTGGTGTAATGGCTGGGGTGACCTGAGGTGGGTGGGGCTTCTTCGGGGATCCAACCCCCTGGGGCCCCTCCCCCTCTAGCGCACTGCAAGCTGTGCAGCTTCTGGATGGAGTTGCTGGTCCTTCTTAAGGGGGAACCTAGCATTTCATTCAGGGCTCCAGCTGAGGATCAGATGTCAATCGCTACATCGGAGAGAGGGCTGTTGTGCTCTGGGAATGAAGATGATGCTGAGCCCACTGTAATGGTGTGTGCTTTGCTGAATCAGATTCAGAGTCAATAGCCATGCTTTCCTGGGATCTATCCCAGATGTGCATGTAAAACTTGGCAGTATGGAACTCCAGAGGGGCCAGCACTGCATAAGTTTTTCCTCCCTCACTACCCTCCTTGGTGGGGTGGCTGTACGCAGACCACCTCCGCCCTGCACTCTTAATGCACGAGGGTAGTTCTGAGTCGGGGTTGAGCTGCGCATGTTGACTAACCGTGATCAGGTCATGGCGCAGGCCCTCGGCCAGACGATGTCCACCTCTGTGGTCCAGAAACGCCCCCTGGCTTGCCTTGCTGAGATGCGAGTGGTCGTCAAAGTACGCTTCACGATGCTTCCATCTCACAAGGTGGCCATTTCGGCGACACTGTTGAGAACTGAGCCCAGCAGTTCTTTGCAGTCGGTAGCGGGCTGAGGAAATCAAGCTTCAGAGCGCCTTATGGGCTGCCCCTCAGTCTGCTTGTCGCCAAAGGCGTCGCCCCTGCAAAAAAAAAAAAAAGGGACCCTCGACACAGTCTGCTCTACTGTGTTCACGGCAGGAGGACGACGCCACCCGTCTCTACTGCTGTTTAAGCGGTCGGTGAAACATCACCTCTGAGACGGGTGACCTGGAGATGGGCGGGGCTGCTTTTCCCCGGAAGAGGGCTGGGGAATGTTTTGAGTCTAAATTCTGTTCTGCCGCTGGTCACAACCAGTGGTACCCAAACTCTCAAAAAGAAAAAAAAAAAAAAAAAAAAAGCAGTTCCTCTATCTCTGGGTCCTCAGGGGGCTTGGAGAGTTGTGGCTGGTCAAACGCCGGACCACACTCATCCTCCTCCTGTTTCGCCAGCAGGCAGCAGCGGATGACGCAGGGATGCACCACAGCCTCCTCGCGGACCCTCTGCCCTCCGTGGAATCAGGTATGTGTTGCACAGCACATTCACACCTCACTGCGGGCCACCTCCACGAGACAGCCGCCCCAGGCCGGTGCCTGTATTCCACCTCGCTGCCCCATGGTGGGTACGCCGGTGGTCCTGATGTTCCCGCTTGTTCGGTCTCTGCGAGCCTGGTTAGAGCTCCCCAGTCCGTCTCGCTGGCTCATTCAGGCCATCAGGCTCGGCTATGCGATTCAGTTCGCCCGGCGTTCCCCCTCCCAGGTTCACGGACGTCCGCTTCACTTCGGTGAAAGCTGCAGACGTCCGTGTCCTGCGTGCGGAAATCGCAGTCCTACTGGCGAAGGACGCGATAGAGCCGGTCCCTCCAGCCGATATGAAGACAGGCTTCTACAGCCCGTACTTCATTGTACCCAAGAAAACCGGTGGGTTACGGCCAATCTTGGACCTGCGAGTACTGAATCGGAGCCTTCACAAGCTACCGTTCAAGATGCTCATGCAGAAACGCATTTTCGAGTGCATCCGTCCCCAAGATTGGTTTGCAGCGATCGACCTGAAGGACGCGTACTTTCATGTCTCGTTTCTCCCCCGACACAGGCCGTTCCTGCGCTTTGCGTTCGAGGGGCGAGCATATCAGTACAAAGTCCTACCCTTCAGGCTGGCCCTGTCCCCCCGTGTCTTTACGAAGGTCACGGAGGGGGCCCTTGTGCCCATGAGAGAACAGGGCGTTCGCATCCTAAACTATCTCGACGACTGGCTCATCCTTGCACAGTCCCGGGAGCAGTTGTGCGAACACAGGGACTTGGTGCTCAGACACCTCAGCCAGTTGGGTCTTCAGGTCAACTGGGAAAAGAGTAACTCGCCCCCGTGCAGAGGATCTCTTTTCTCGGTATGGAGTTGGATTCGGTCAAGCGGACTGCGCGTCTCACGAAGGAGCGCGTCCAGTCGATGCTGAACTGCCTGAACACGTTTCAGGGCAGGACGGCGGTTCCACTGAAACATTTTCAGAGGCTCCTGGGGCATATGGCGGCTGTGGCGGCAGTAACACCGCTCGGCCTGCTTCATATGAGACCGCTTCAGCATTGGCTTCACGGCCGAGTCCCGAGATGGGCGTGGACACGCGGCACGTATCGGGTGAGCATCACTCCGTCCTGCCGCAAAACCTTCAGCCCGTGGTCAGATCCCGGGTTCCTTCGGGCCGGAGTGCCGTTGGAACAGGTATCCAGGCATGCTGTGGTCTTCACGGATGCCTCGTCCATGGGCTGGGGTGCCACGTACAACGGGCATGCAGTGTCAGGGGTTTGGACGGGCCCGCACCTGCAGTGGCATATCAATTGCCTCGAGTTGCTAGCAGTACATCGTGCACTGAGCCGCCTCAAGGGCCGGTTACGGGGCAAAGATGTACTGGTCCATTCGGACAACACGGCGACCGTTGCGTACATCAACCGTCAAGGTGGTCTACGCTCACGTCGCATGTCGCAACTCGCCTGCCATCTCCTCCTCTGGAGTCAGAAGTGTCTGAGGTCGCTTCGGGCCATTCATGTCCCTGGGGTGCGCAACCGGGCGGCCGACGAGCTGTCACGAGCTGCGCTTCCGGGAGAATGGCGGCTCCACCCCCAGGTGGTCCGGCTGATCTGGGTTCAGTTCGGGGTGGCACAGGTCGACCTGTTTGCCTCCCCTGAAACGTCCCACTGCCAGTGGTTTTATTCGCTGACCGAGGGCACACTCGGCACGGATGCACTTGCGCACAGCTGGCCCCAGGGTCTACGCAAATATGCGTTTCCCCCAGTGAGCCTACTTGCACAGACACTGTGCAAGGTCAGGGAGGACAAGGAGCAGGTCCTGTTGGTGGCCCCGTATTGGCCCCACCGGACTTGGTTCCCAGAACTCATGCTCCTCGCGACAGCCCCTCCTTGGCCGATTCCTCTGAGGAAGGATCTTCTAACTCAGAGACGGGGCACCCTCTGGCACCCGCGTCCAGACCTCTGGAAACTTCATGTCTGGTCCCTGGACGGGACGCGGAGGTTCTAGGTGACTTACCTCAAGAGGTAGTTAACACCATCACTTCAGCTAGAGCACCGTCTACGAGACGGGCCTATGCCTTGAAGTGGAACCTGTTCGTCGATTGGTGTTCTCTCCGCCGGGAGGACCCCCGAAGATGTTCGATCGCGTCAGTGCTTTCCTTCCTGCAGCAGGGGTTGGAGCGGAGGCTGTCGCCCTCCACCATCAGTTTGCGTTGCTGCTATTTCTGCCATGTAGAGGTAAGTCGGTGGGGAAGCACGACCTGGTCGTCAGGTTCCTTAGGGGGCGAGACGGTTAAATCCTCCTCGACCTCCCTCCATACCCTCTTGGGATCTTGCTCTGGTGCTCCGAGCACTTCAGAATGCCCCATGTGAGCCCTTGCAGTCAGCAGAGCTTAAGATTCTGTCCATGAAGACTTTACTGTTGGCTGCATTGGCCTCCATCTAGAGGGTAGGGGACCTGCAGGCATTTTCGGTCGACGATTCGTGCCTGGAGTTCGGGCCGGGTGACGCCCACGTGGTACTGAGACCCCGGCCTGGCTATGTGCCCAAGGTTCCCACCACTCCCTTCAGGGACTAGGTGGTGAACCTGCAAGCGCTGCCCCTGGAGGAGGCAGACCCAGCCCTAGCTTTGCTCTGTCCCATCCACTCAGGTACATGGACAGAACTCAAGCTTCAGGACCTCAGTTCAGCTCTTGGTCTGTCACGGAGGCCAGCAGAAGGGAAAGGCTGTCTCCAAGCAGAGGATGGCCCACTGGTTAGTGGATGCCATCACCTTGGCTTACCAAGCACAAGGTGTGCCCTGTCCACTCAGGGTACGAGCACACTCTACTAGATGTGGTGCATCCCCCTGGGCGCTGACACGTGGCGCCTCACTGCCAGACATCTGAAGAGCTGCGGGCTGGGCGACACCCAACACGTTCGTTAGGTTCTATAGCTTACGTGTGGAGCCGGTTTCCTCCTGTGTTCTCACCTCAAACAGGTAGAAGCACTGAGAGGCCCGGCTCCTGTCGGCTTGCTGCGCCTTGGCGCTTACTTTCTCCAGAAGCAAACTCTGTGAGTCCTCCACCGCCCTCGGTGCCGGGCGTGGCGGAGCGTCCGGCATCAGGCCTCCTACCGCTGAATCCTTGAGAACCGGTATTGGCTTGGGCCATGTGAGTGACCCTGCTGGGATCCCACATATTTTTCCATGGTTGCTCCTCTCGGAAGCCCGTGTCTTTCCCTTGGGAGAGCCCTCCTTTTAGGGATGGGGCCCCCTCACGGCGGCGGGCTACGGCTCAGCTCTGTGTCCACATAACTCTCCTTGGTATGATGTGGTTCCGCAGCGGCCCCCCATTAGGGCATGCTTCCCAGTGTTATCCAATAGTCACTGAGCGGGTCATGCAGAACAGCAGTGATGGACTTCTCTGTGTGAGCCCCGTCTCGTCAGGTAAGAGAGCTCAGGAGGCTCACACAGGGCACTGGAAGGGGGCACAGGCCATGGCGCTTTGGTAGGGATTCCTATTCGTCGGTACTCCGACGTGGCGTCGAGAGTGACCGACTGAATGGGAACGTCTCGGTTACGTATGTAACCCTCGTTCCCTGAAGGAGGGAACGGAGACGCCACGTCCCGTCGCCATGTCCTCTGTACCCTGCTGGGGTGCCATTTCACCTACTCGGCTCCTCAGCAAAAGACTAATTTAATGCAAGCACCTGTGCCTCATTTATACCCGCTCTGCGTGGCATGGGCAGCTGGTGCAATCATTGCATGCCAATGTGCATTGGCTCGTTTAGTTACACTCGAAGTAGATTGGCTCTCGCTAGCGAGATTCCTATTCGTCGGTACTCCGACGTGGCGTCTCCGTTCCCTCCTTCAGGGAACGAGGGTTACATACGTAACCGAGACGTTATATTAATTAAATAATATCATAACTGGATATTATATGACAGTCATAATTCTATGGTATGTTCCTCTTTTCACAGTTTTTTTCTTCTTCTTTTCAGAACAAAAATTAAACAAAAACAGCATAAAAAAGAGAGACACTCTGTGTGTATTTATGTGTTCCTCATTACCATTACGAATCCTTAGTGAGATATAAGTATCCAGAAAATGCGTGTACAATTCCGGGTCAAAAGTGCACCCGAGTATGAACTTAAGCACATCGACTCTCTCTTTCTCGTAAATGAAAGCAGTTTGCTCATTAACTACTGAACACAAACATCTTCAGTAGCCTCTTTGTTATTGTTCTCCACCATGCCATATTGCAATTACTGCAGGCAGTTTGTGATATTACAGCCCTGATTATAACTGCTATTCCAATTGTGCAAGAGCCTCTCGTCATAATGGAGCGTCCAGCAAAACAGCTCAGCCAATTAGGTTTCATTTAGACCCTTATTGCAAATGTCACATGAAGAGCGATTGACCCCAGGTCTGCACCCTCCCTCATACAAAACTAGTCTTGGCAAAGCCTAATACTTCTGATGCTCAGACGAATACCAGCCTTGTATTCCCGCAACAGTTTCCAAGGGCAACTAGGCCAGGCCTGCCTGTCTGATCTGGTTAATGTGGCTATAATCAAATGAGGGAAATGGCTCTTATGCAGGTCAATTATGTATCTGCCGCCCTGCTGAGGAGACGTGGCCTGAGTGGTAACAGGGCTCGGAGGGGCCAACAGGGACGGCGTCCTCCCACTCATTCTCTCTTCCTGCTGTGCATCAATATTCAGGCCGGGCAGGAGAAAGGACAGGGCAGAATGCAGTTGGCTGTCATTCAGTGCTGTTCTCTCTCCAGTATTCCTTTTAATTGTCATCTTCCTCCTACTCATACTTTAATAAACAGCTATGATGATTCCTTCAGTAGGGTGAGCTACTGTATATATTGTCTTGCAGTTGATTTGTATGATTTGCAGATGTCACCATATACCATAAACCTATATTATATTATCATAACGTATAAATGGAAACCCACCATATGTATTGCCCTGAACAGCATACTGTGTATAATTACCCTTATTATGAGGATGGTGTCTTCTTATTATTTTAGTAACTAACCCTAAACCAAACACTAACCCCAACTGTAATTGTAACTTCATAAGTGCATGTATTTAATTCATATTGCTCAGTAATTATATGAGTAAGTACTATGTAACTATGTCACCAAACTACATCATCGTTACAGTGTAATCATATATGTACGTACTATACTGCCGTGCAAAGGCAAAAGGCCGTAACTTCGTTTTTGGTCGAAAATGAGTTATTGACATTTTTGGGACTTTCAAGACCTCCTTTATCATGTGGATAAATATCGTTAGTCAATTATGTTGTTTTTTCGAGAAAATTATGGATTGTCTGAACAGTAACTTCCAAAAGCCCAGGAAAAACCAAGGCAGAACACCGTAACAGCAGTTACCGCTCTTTGCCTTGGTTTTAGAACACTCAAACTGAGTTGCGGTACTCTGCCTTTGTTTAGCCATGCGTTTAAATAACGGTACCGACATGCAGTTATGGTGTCCCGCCTTTGTATTAATGTCTATTAAAGTTTGCCGCGTTTGAGTTACGGTGTAGCCTGTGTACTGTCATACATGTTTTCATAATGTAGAATATTCTCTCAGCGCGCTGTCAGGCAGTCTGGGGCTGCCCACTGCACGAGTGTGTGTAGGCTACTCGAATGCAGTGACAGCGTGCGACCACGCATACAATCAGTAGGCTAGTAACAGTTCGCAATTATATCCATATATCCTACCTTTTCTTGTAAACCCGATAAAATCCATGCCAATGAACGTCATCGGAGATTTTTAATCCACAAGCATTCTGAGAATTATTCCTGTCGTTCACATCAATCTAAAAGTTGTCCTTTTAGGCTTGGCGATTTTCATTCAAAGATGTAAAAGTATAAGCTCTGTAGCCTATTGTATCTTTTTTTACTAGATAAAAACATTAAAAACATATTGCAATAAATAATTACTCTGTTTAGCCTATGAATGGGCAATCCGATCCAGTCAGCGCTGTCATTAGCCAAAATATAATAGCGTGATAGCCAAACTTAACCCTTGATTAACCAGCGGCACTGTTTGCTATTTGTCTTAACACATGCATTTTTACAAGATTTTTTATTTGTTCTATTTTTTTATATCTTTGCATTATATATGCAAATGTTTACTCATTAGAAATAATCTTATCTTGTTCATATAATTCAGTGTCACCTATCAACCTGTAAGTTTTGCTGCACACCAATGAAGATTCTCTTTACTAGAGGTATTGTGTCCTTAATAATAATAAGATGGCTATAATTAATTGTAAATCATCCAAAATAAATGCCGTGATCATTAGATTTTATAAAGGTGTTACTATATTGATTTTGCAAATGGTGATCAGCAACCAAATATTGATAATATGGAAGTTACTGCCTTTTGCCTTGGCATGACTCCACATTTTTTGCAGACAATACAAAGGCAGAGTGCCGTAACTTCAAAATAGGGGTCAAAAGTCAAGTTTGAGTAAAAAAAAAGTGTATGTAGATAATTGTCATTACTAAAACATCTAAATGCCAGATTTCCAGTGTCCTACCTGTAACTAATTTGGCTGGACAACAAAAAATCTTTAAAGTCATTTTTCTCAGTTCTACACTCCAGTGAGTTAAGGTCTTTTGCCTTTGTAGGGCAGTATAGGGATAGGGTTGAGGGTTAGTTGCATGTAATTATGCATTATTTAGTGTAAATACTACATGTAACAAGGACACTGAAATAAACTTTTCCCAAATAAAGTAACTTATTATATCAAATATTTATTAAAGTAATCACATCCAAAATAAAAGTTTGTGTTTAAATAATATCTGTGTGATTTAAAACACATGCATGTATATATTTAAGAAAAAAAAAAAAAATAAATAAATAAATTAAAAATGTTGTTTTGAAGTGTAAAATGTAGAGATGAGCTGGCCGTTGCCATCTTGCCAGCCCGGCGACATCACGTGTCATGCCCAGATAACAGAAAATGGGTAAAAGGGCGAGATGTGGGCAGGGCTGAGGTGACACGATGACTAACAGACAATAAATGGCTATCCATCTGTCACTGTTACAATGGCCTTAATTATGCAGAACTTTAAGGTTTTATATAATGTAAACGAATAGGAAAAAAATCACCCCCCTCACAGGTGTCGTGAAGGGCAAAATTAGCCGCATAGACCAAAACCACAATTTGTACCAGGCTGTAAACATGTTTTTTTCTGCTGTAAACTTGGGAATGTTAACATGGGGCTCAATGAGATTCTGCTCCCTTTTGGAGCCTGTCCCTAGTGGCCAGTTGAGGAATTCCAGTTTACATTATATCCATATGGACTTCAACAGAAACTGGGGGAGGATGCCGCTTGATATATATATATATATATATATATATATATATATATATATATATATATATATATATATATATATATATATATATATATATATATATATATATATATATATATATATACACACACAAAGGGAAACAAGATAACAAGGGGGAGCGGCTAGTAGGCAACACCTGGGGAAAACTAATCATCATGAAAAAACAAATAACTACAAAACATGACACAAGACAGGACATAAGAGAAGTTCTCTAAAGACAGGGAAACAGGCTGGGATCATGACATACGTACTGTAAACCCAAACTTTTATTCACATGATTAATCGTTGGACTGTGCTAATATTATTATTATGAAAATGATGGAGATAAATAATAATATTTAATAATAATCCCTATCATCATAATTCTACAATAGAGTACATTTAAACGTAATAGTAATAATAATTCAGATAAGTCATATTAGTGCGTTTGTCTTTTCACAGCCTCAGAGCACAGTTTTATACATTTGTAGGCTTCACCAAAGACCATGATACCAGCACACCAAACATACATAATTATCCAGAGAGAATTGTAGGCTTTTTATAAACATTAGCTATTCTTATTTGTGCAAAGAGGTGCAATTTTAATTAGGTTTTCATTTTTTTTTATCTTTTTGAAGATTGTTTATGATCTTTTCCTAAATGACCAGTGAATCGCAGCCACTAAATGCCAAAATGAATTTAAGCCCTTGCCTGCCACCCCCCGATTTGGCAAATGGAGCATTTAGACTCATAGTAAAAAGACAGCTGCTCATATGTTATTCTGAATATGCACATATTCAGAATTAAAAGAGACAGAGCAACACCAATATGCATTTAGAATGCCAACACTTGAGAATTTACAGCTGAATACTCAGAATTACACAGACAGTTATTAATATAGAGGCCATTGTGAGCCCTGTGAGGCCATTCCCAAAGCCACCACTACTGGATTACTGTGACAAGGTTGGAGAAGACACTACAATTAAAAACTGAACATGTCTGTTCAATATAATGAATGAGTCGCCGCGCGAGTATCACAGCACTAACTGCAGGAGTCAGATAAATGAGCTGAATGAGCTGAACGAGATCTCATGGTGAGCTCTCATGAACTGAGGTAATCGCGACTACACTCGTGGCATCACAATTCACAACGCAAGTTCAGTCTGGTGCGTTTCAGTTCATGCCTTTGCAAGCTTAACTTTCATAGAAATTCATTTGAGAAGTTACAGTTTTTCTCAATTGCTTAAACACTATTTCTGAAACCTTGCTCCATTTTCTGAAACCATTAAACACAAAACCTCCTCTTCAAGCACTATTCACAAAACCTCTGACTTCTCTTGCAAAATGAAACTTTCGCCTCAAAACAGTTTTACCTGTGTTCAAAATCAAACACTGCTCTCAAATCATAAACAAAGTGATCAAAATGATAAACACTATCAAGCAATCAGAAAACAATACACCAAAAAATAGAAAACACATTGTTCAAAACAGTTCTCAGGCAGAAGTAAAATTTTAATCTGAAAACAAATTTCATATTTTTCTGTCATTGTCTTGTGATCATAGTAGCTCAAAATTGATCAGAAATTATTACTACTCTGTTTTGCTTTGCAATTTTTTGTTCTTCCTCTTGCTTGTAGCCCTATTTTTACCAACTCATTCTAATGAAATGCATATACATCACAAATTGTATTTATTGTGCGATTTATACGGCACAATTATTTTCTATGTGCATATGATTTGCATTGTCACCCCATTGGGTAGGTTGAGTTGTTTGGAGTACGTGCACATAACACAATATAAAGGACATATCATATGCACACGAAAACTGCATGCGTAACGTATGCACATAAAAACTCATTTTGGCATATAAATCGCACGATAAATACAATTTGTGCTATAGATATGCATTTTCATTAGATTAGGCTGATTTTTACAGTATTATACTCTGCATCTCACAAACTCGTTCTTTGTTGATATGAACCTGCAACCAGTCAAAATCTATTGAGCAGTCAGTACTGTAAACAAATGGAAAGCAACATGTTCAGGGCAATAAGATTTGTTAATTGTACAGTATACAGCCTACAATGCACTGTACTCATATTGGTTGTGTCTCATCATTTGAAACAGGTTAAATCAGTTTTGAGTGGTTGTGTTCAATCAATGACATTGTGTTCTCCATTTGTATTTGATTGTTGCCACTTGTGTTAACCCGTATGAATGGCATGTGCATTAGAGAGCAGTATGTGTCTTGACAATGAGAATGTGTTTAGAGATTTGCTGAAAAGTCTAAGTGAGATCTGCAAATTGTGTTTTATGATGTGAAATGGTTTAAGGTATTGACAACAGACTGCACAATTAGCTAAATGAGTTCAGGCAACTGAGAAATTTGTTCAGCCGATGGGTTTTAGTGTTTTAGCAATTGAGAAAAACTGTAAAAGACTTACATTGCTCACCATAGCTCCGTTTAAATGAGTGCTGTAGCTGTGAGCTGAGCTCTGAGTGTGATCTCCCATCCCCCATGCGCGGGTTCAAAACATGCGGAAATGGCTCCCTCTGCTGGCTGTAGTCTTTAGCCTTTGGCCAAACATTCCTCAGATGATGCAAATATCGTCAATTTGCGTCATAGGAGGATTTTTTCCAGAAATAAAATACATAAATCTCTTGTCTCAGGGGGATATGAGGGGAGAAAGCACAATCATTTGAATATACTCCCTATAACCGTGTATGAAAATGCCACATGAAAAGGTAATGCAGGATTTAAAATGTTTTTAAAAGACATAAGAGCGCAAATTTAGTAGATACACTGGCCGTTTCTTGGCTGTTTGTAAAAAACACTGTTTTTTCAACATTGCATTATATTACGTCACGAGAGGAGTCATGTGCCAGACTCTGTTGCCTCAGTGCAGAATAGGCTGATTATTCTGTAGGAATCTCTGTATTTTTGGTAGTTTTTTCTATTTATCATTGTCATGGAAAATTATTTGTTGTTGTTTTTATGTGAATCAATTAAACATTGATGAATAGAAAGTATGTAGGCTACATAAAGACAAATGCATAGTGTCACACTTTTTTTAAAAAGTCTGGAATTATGTGCTGATAATGAAAACATTGTATTCATGCAACGTTCAATTTCACTCAAATACATACTCAAAACGTCATACATCCTCACACTATCGACGGTGAATTGGCATAAAATAAACCCATAACACAGAATGAGTGAATAAAGGATCACATAAATCAATCATACACTAACACTAACGTTATATAGTGTCTGTGGCTCAGGCCGCGGTGAGAGGTGTGACGGTCATGGGTCCGTCAGAGACACAGCTTGAAGAAAACCTGAACTGTGTACCGGCGGGCGTAGACAATCACACAAGCTTTCGCATTAAACAGAGACAGTCACTGGAGACTCAAAACAGAGACTCAGAGCCCTATCTTGCACCCAGCGCAATTGACTTTGTACACCGACTCATTCCTATTTTGCATCCGCGTAAAGCATGCTTTTCCCTCCACAGAAGCACGTCGCTAAACTAGTGAATGAACTTGCACTCCCTGGGCGGTTCAGTGCAAAAAAGGAGTCGTGTTCCGGCGCAAACAATCCCTGGTGCTATTTTGCTGTTCCATTAAACAGTTGCGCCACTGACCAGAAAAAACCTAGTCTAAAGTCAGTGGCACGTTGCGCGTTGTTCATTATGCTATTTTAAGGGCGCATGCTTGACCATAATGTATAGCGTGCACAACGTGCATACACTTTGCTCATGTAATCTACACAGATGCAACAGTTATTTTTGCAAATCATAAATTGTTACACTAAAAAAATATTACCACATGAGATGACGGAAATCATTGTGGTGTGCCACGAAGATGTGAAAAAATAGGCATAAATCTAGCTCACAAATTATTCAGGCTAATTGTAGTAATTAAGGATCAGACCTGTTTGCCCCATAGTGGCAAGACATATATGTATATAAGGACATCTGACAAATTGGTTTGTCCGTCAAGAGCCAGGAAAAAAAATCGACTGAAAAACTGAAAAAACTGTTTAACCGACGACTGTTTAACCGAAGCTATTTTGGGTGGGTTTCTCCCATCCCCATACAACACAACTTCTCTGTCTTTCACTGCTCTTACAAGAACATCAGTCTCCTCGGCTGTGAACCGCTCCTGGTGTGCGCCTGGTAAATACGCCATAATAATAGCGATCCATAATGGAACTTGCGCACCTGCTTTTAAAGGGAATGTTGGATGACGCTCTGATTGGTTTATTCACGTTACGCCCAAACCACACCTATGAATAATGACGCTACTTCAGACCAACCCATTTTAGATTTGTGCCGGGCGCAAGAGCCATTTATGCTGCCGGGAAAATAGCAACAGCGCCGAGACCCGCCCACAAAGTTACTTGCCCTTCGCAATTTGACACTTGCGTTTAGATCGTTAAAATAGAGCCCTCAATGTTATAGCTTCAGATAGAAAAAAATAAATCTTTGTGTGGAAATGATTTGTTGAAAAGCAGAGAACAGCAGCCCTTTCAACAGAAACAACCAGAGAGGGAGAGCTCGTGGACGTGTGTGTGTGAAAAAGGCACGCTGTATGGTTGCAGCCACTATAGCATAATACTAGCCATAGATCTAGCCTATGTGACATGGTTGTGCATGATTTGGCAATACAGTCATACGCTGGTGAAAATTGGGCAGACTCCCGAATTGTTTTACTTTTTTTAATATATATTGTGAGATTGGGAGGTGCTCTTAACGTGCCTGTCTCGCATTTCCACTCACAGCCTTCGAGCCACGACCATACAAGCATTTTTAGATGTGGAAGTAAAATTTTCTCACAAAAACGACTCAAAAAGCCTCATTAGCGTATTTACAAGTATATTTTAAAGTCTAAAATCTAGGTCCTACATATTTTTTTTTTCTATACACTAACTCACTGGAGTCTCTAACCGGCAATATGCTCTTCAAGTCAATTACTGTCATGTCATTTATGAATACACAAGAAGTCAATTAGCAAATTATAGTGTTTAACAACAGCTACTGTTGTTAAACACACATTTTGAAACATGCCTGTTAAAATGGCCCCATGACACCTTTCACTACAAAAGATGGAGCTGTTTTTGTAATTTTATGTCAATCCACCGATATTTTCCACTCTTTTTTTTTTTCTTGTTCTCGTTGTATAAGTCCCACTGTGATACCTGCTGTTAGTACACTGGGGCATCGGCTAATGATGCCGAAAGCTGACTGAAGTCTGAATATTGTCTGATCTGGCTAAGGATTTGGCAATGAAGTGTGTTTTGGCAGATGAGATATTTTGTGATGTTGCCAGGGGGCAAGACATCTTCCACTTGGCTATAAAGTGCTCTGGGAGAACAGGAAGCCCCCATATGAAAACAAATTAGTGTCACCTTCATCCTCCTGACCTGTCATTCCAAATAGACCAACACATTTTTAGTCAGCTAAGAAGATTTCCATGCGCCTCATACAGTGCTCCCAACTGGCTTCTCTCGCAATCATTACACAGTTAGTGATTTTCAGACGTGCATGTTAGCATGCACAGTGAGCATGTCAGAACCCCAGGGAAAGCTTTTAGGACTAATGTGACAGTGTTGCACTGATATCCTACAGGTAGTGACATTCATCATCCCATCTTGAGACTGGGTGACCCCAAAGAGCTCGCTCAGGAAAAAGATTGAGCTTCTGTTTTTCAAGGGAGATCATTTCATAGCCCTTAGCCCTCTGGCTCAAGGGACATTATTAGAACTGTGTCTGGAGAAGTCACTCTATATGTTGATATAAGAGCGGAGGGTCAAAGAAAAGGAAGAGTCTGTTAGGGTAGGAAGCGCCAACAGTTCTGCATCGATCCGTTTGGCCTCGAATGGCAAGACATGTTTGGTCAGCAGGAACACACTATCATTCATCCATGAGGCCACATATAGAACGTCAATGGCATCAGCGGCCTCATAAAACAAAACATGACATTTGATCTTACAAAATATATAGCATACATATATAGGAAATAGGAAATACATGGAGATAAACAGACATTTATTTTGTGAATGACCATGTGAGCAAAGATGTTTTAATCTCAGAAGCATTTTTGAAAGATATAGTACACTGTGAAAAATGATTCCGTAAAATAACAGAAAAGGCACTGGCAGCTTATTAACCAGACATTATCCAATAATTTTACGGACATTTCCGTTAACCCACACAACACAATGAAGAGCAAAATAGAGGTGAAACACCTGTTAAAAATATTTATGAAAAAAAAAAAAAAAAAAAAAAAAAATATATATATATATATATATATATATATATATATATATATATATATATATATATATATATATATATATATATATATATATATATATATATATATATATATATATATATATATATGAGGGAAACATTTGGCTTTAGATGGATCCCAAGAGGAATAAAATATGCACGGTATTAAGATAAGCAGTGAGTTAGACACGATTATTATGTTAAATGTGACACCACTTTCACAAAACTTAAAAAATATCCTGGACAAATGGGGGATAATGATTTTACCTTTACAGGGGAAGGTGAATCTAATTAAGATGGTGGTCTCACATAAGCTTAATTATGTGCTTACGATCCTATCACTTACAACACCACAGCTGATTTTCAATCAATACGATATAATGGTAAAAAGTTTCCTATTGAATGGGAAAATACCCGGGATAAAGCTTGACAAAATATGTGCCTCTTGGATAAGGGAGGGTTGGGACTAACAGACCCTCGGCTCTGTCAGATATCTTTCGAAATGGCCAAATTGTCCAAACATTGGAACAATAATACTCAATTTGATTGGGTTACTATTGAGAAAAATCTATCTTGGCCATACAGCCCTATTGAACACTTGTCTCAATGTTTAGACATGACCACATATCCTATCAGGAGGCATTCCAGATAGTTATGGGCTAAGATTCACAAGATGCATGAAATATCACAATGTAAACAACCATACTCTTCCTGATGGCATAATTATGCTATGTGTATCGGGAAATAACTGGAAATGTACTGGAAGCAATGGCATATGAATGGATTGTGCACTGTGGCAGACTTGTGAACAGGGTGTATTTATGTCTTATAATAACCTTGTACAGAAGTATTATCTAAAGAAAAAAAAAACATTTGGAAATACCTAAAATTTAGAAATTATGTTTTTACAAAAATCCTGTACATGGACTGAAACCATATCTTGGACTCCCTAACGCTGCCTCATTTCCAACAAAAGACTCTGTGTTCTAAAGGACGACCTACCATGTGCTCAGCAATGACTGTACACATTTAAATACAATATGGGAACTGGGGCTGTTACTGGGGATGAAGAGTGGAAAGGGATTTAGTCAAATAAATGCGTAAGAGAAGATGTAATTTGCACAGTACAAAATCATAAACTGGTCTAGAAATATATAATAATCAAAGATATGAATTTGGTTAAAGTGACAAAGTGACAAATACACTTACTGTTTTCAACCTCCCTCTTTCTTAGGTCTATTTAGAATCCCTAAAGGCAAAGAGATACTGAAGGCCAAATGTGTGTCACACCTGTATTATCAGGGTATTCTCACAAAAATGCGTATAAATAGTACGAGTGTGCAATGTTGTGGAATGTATACGCCAAAACTCATTTTGGCGTGTCTATGGCACGCGGTTTTTCGCGTGCATATGAGACGCATTTTATGGCGTATTATACATACGATGAGTTTTGGCGTATACATTCCACGACATTGCACACTCGTACTATTTATACGCATTTATGTGTGATCGGGTTGGTATAGTGGGGGAAGTTTGGTCTGATTGGTCATTTTGAATGTCTCACAATAGGTTTTCAGTCACATGGTCAGGGAAGAAGGGAAGACATAAAAGAAGATTGTAACTGTTGCTCTGTCTCTTTTACTCTCTCTCTCTCTCTCTCTCTCTCTCTCTCTCTCTCTCTCTCTCTCTCTCTCTCTCTCTCTCTCTCTCTCTCTCTCTCTCTCTCTCTCTCTCTCTCTCTCTCTCTCTCTCTCTCTCATTGGGGCCTACTCTCTGGCTCTTCCTTTTACTCCTTTTACTGGGGCTTCTTTGCTCTGGCTCTTTCTCTCTTCTCTTTTCTAAAGCCTATCTCTCTCTTTTACTTTCTATCCCTCAGGTTAAATTCATGCTGGGTACAATGAATGTTTTTTTTTAAATCATCTCATACATCTATTTGGTAACTATTTTGAATGTAACCATAACCAGATTTTGTCATTATTATTATTTTTTAACGCCAACTGATTTACTAACTAGTTTTTATACAGTACTGACTTTGAAGCGCTACCTATAGCAACACAATATAGTCACATTACAGCAACCCTCTCCCACATATTTTTCTATTGCAACAGTGTTTATTTCCGTCTTTGGTATAAGTTGCAGTGGGTGGAAATAGATGAGAAATGCACAGTTTTGCACAGGTTGTCTCTCTGCAACCCTGCAGCCTGAACCACTGTAGGTGATCCACCCTTACACAGGTTTTATCTGACACCTCTTAGACTTTATAGAATAGGTCTTGACAAATAATAACGTTTGTTGGAAATATCAAAAGGACAGAGGTACTTTTATACACTTTATCTGGGAGTGTCCACTTATTCAACCTTTATTGCACCAAATTTTAAATATTTAGCACACATGGCTTGGAACAACAACACTATTATCACCAGAAAGGTCTATTTGGAGACAGGGTGCATATGCCAAATATTTCAAGTGGAGAGTTCTCAGTGACATTGTGGGTGTCTCTGTGATGAAGCTAGAGTCATTTTGAAACACTGGAAAAGTCCCAAAACCAAAAGTTAAACAAATGGGTCAACATAATGACAAATACAGCCTTGTATACATGTTTGCTTTACATGTTTGCTTTATATTTATTTATTTATTTATTTATTTATTTATTTATTTATTTATTTATTTATTTATTTATTTATTTATTTATTTATTTATTTATTTATTTATTATCATTTAATGTTGTTAATTACAACTACTGTCTATATTTTGACCTTATATTTAGGATTTGTATACAACTGTAATCTTTGTTTTGAATAATATATACACACAAACACAAGTAAAGGTGCACTATGCAACTTTCCATCCACTGGAGGTTGCCTATTCAAAACAAAGGTGTAGTTTAATGATGCCAAGTTTGTGCGCAGTATCTTGGGACATGTGGTCTTCACCTCACAGCCGGTGAAAAAAAGGACTCTGGCAAAAATCATGTTCATGCTTGCGGTTATTAACATTACTGTAGTGTGAAGCAGAGCAGGACAGAGTGTTGTGGAGCTGAGCACGGCTGCTGTAGCGATTATACCCGCCTCGCGAGCACCGAGACTTTTATTGTGACGGGATGGGAAACAACGCAGATATGACGCAATTGACAGGCGACTCCCTCAAACGCTATGCTGACACGTCCCGGGTCCTTGCTTAAAATAGCAATTTTTTTCACAATTTACAAATAGTTGAAAACATTTGGGATATAAGTACTCAACTGAACAAAATATATAACACTGGCCTAGTGGTTTTTGGATATTTTACTGCAAAAATACTACATAGTGCACCTTTAACTTGGGTAGGATTTTTATCCGAGAAAATTATTTGCCAATACTAAATCGTAGGCCAAATAGGCCAAATACAGCTGCATGTTTTATTTGCAAAAAATAAACAATAAAAATACATCGACTGCAACATAAGTTATTATTATTCCATTGGTGTCTCTTGTTTTTGCATGATCAGAATTGCTTTGTACGACAGCCCGCACAAAAATGTTCAACACAATTTGGCTTTTTTCATTCCGTTATTACAAATAAAACAACTATGCAATGTTCTCACATTGTTTGATTATATTATATTTTAATAATATTTGGCAAAAAAGTCAAGAAGTCAATTGGACATTTTCATTTGGACTTGTGCTGTTGTTTTGAAAGGGTCTTGAAAGTTTGAAGTTGTGAAAAAGAAATGATTTGGTTTTGTTTGGTTTGGTTTTGTGGGTCAAAATCCAACATGAATAGAAATGAGGTTAATATGCTCAGGCAGTAAACATGTCCACATCCTCTTGCATCATGCCTACTAATGCGGATCAGAGCCAGACATGTATTTGTCTTTGAAGAGTTTTCTCAGCTGGTTCAAGTGTTTCATCATTTTCATTCTGCCACCGCTTTCTCGGACGAGGCACTTTTGATTCTCAAAGGGAAGCTGTTGTGAGTCTAAAAGAAGCGTTAAACAACAATTCCGTTCTGCAATGGATCATTTACGAATGCAAATTTAATAGCAAGTCACAGCTTTTAACGTAATGCCATTTGACTTCCATCAGGCTGATCCAGTATACCAGCTTGTCATTAAATGTGATCGCTCCCTGTGCGCTATTTCATCTGCATGTAAACTATATAATGACATCAGACAGCTATGACCATACTCCATTGCAAATGAACGTTGATTTCATCGTGAGCCACAAGCTAACAAGATTGTATTGTTTAATTGCTGCTTGATTGACACAAAATCAGCCGTTACGGAGACATGTCTCCATAAAACCATTTGCTCTGAGTTTTCAAACAATACAGAGCAAATGATTTGGAAATATTACCTGAGCCATTGTTAAGCCCTCTCTCGTTACTCAGCTTTCATTAGCATAGCTACGCTGCGCCATGCTACGTGGTAAATGGGAGATTAGGGAGGCTGCTGAAGGGGATATAAGGGAACAGAACTGTAATGAGTGTTAACCATGTAGGCTGCCGGGTCTTATTGAATAAATAAGTAAGAAGATTAGGGACTGCTTAAATATCTTTGTGCACCTGTGTGCCGCACTGCCTGAGCACCTCATAAAGCAACATCCCTGCTAATAAATGAGCGGCTCTTATACAGGTAATGTTTCTTCTTTCACCTTGTTCACATTTAAATATTACCTTTATCCCAGCGCATATTTGCAAATGACTCTCTAATGCTTTTCTTGGCAGATTTAGCATTGTTTTACAAAGCCATAAAATGGTCAGAACAATTCCATTTACTCATATGAAACCGGGCTTTATTTACCATGTCCTCTCATATGTGTGATGATTTACACTAATGTGAATGTCAGGTCTTTTATTAGGTTAACACTATAACATTTTTACCAATGCTGGCAGCCAGAATTTAAAAAAAAAAAAATGTTCTTTGCATTTTGCCTTTTGCAGGAAAGTTATATTGCATTTTAAGGCATTACACTGCATATTCAATAAACCAAACTCATGACTTTTGCCTTACTAGTGCTTTACTTACCTAACCCACATATTAATGTCTGAGCTAAATACCCTGTGCCTCATGCCTATAATTTTATATTGTCTTATAAGTTTGAGTGTGCGACGCCTTAATGGCTGCTAAGTAAATGTAATAGATTTTAACCCTTAAATGCGTGAATGTTTCGCCAATCATTCTTACATATTCGGTTCTTTAGCAAACCGGATCTACAGGTTCTTCTAAAAAAAAATAGCATATTGTGATAAAGTTCATTATTTTCCATAATGTAATGATACAAATTTAACTGTCATATATTTTAGATTCATTGCACACTAACTGAAATATTTCATCATGAAAATGTTCTCTAAACGAGCTATTAACCTAATCATCTGAATCAACCAATTAACTCTAAACAACTGCTAAAGATTCCTGAGGCTTTTAAAAACTCCCAGCCTGGTTCATTCCTCAAAATCGCAATCATGGGTAAGACTGCCGACCTGACTGCTGTCCAGAAGGCCATCATTGACACCCCAAGCGAGAGGGTAAGACACAGAAAGAAATTTCTGAATGAATAGGCTGTTCCCAGAGTTCTGTATCAAGGCACCTCAGTAGGAAGTCTGTGGGAAGGAAAAAGTGTGGCAAAAAACACTGCAAAATGAGAAGAGGTGACCGGACCCCGAGGAAGATTGTGGAGAAGGACCGATTCCAGACCTTGGGGGACCTGCTGAAGCAGTGGACTGAGTCTGGAGTAGAAACATCCAGAGCCACCGTGCACAGGCGTGTGCAGGAAATGGGCTACAGGTGCCGCATTCCCCAGGTCAAGACACTTTGGGCTATAGAGAAGCAGCACTGGACTGTTGCTCAGTGGTCCAAAGTACTTTTTTCGGATGAAAGCAGATTTTGCATGTCATTCGGAAATCAAGGTGCCAGAGTCTGGAGGAAGACTGGGGAGAAGGAAATGCCAAAATGCCAAAAAGTCCAGTGTCTCGTACCCACAGTCAGTGATGGTCTGGTGTGCCATGTCAGCTGCTGGTGTTGGTCCACTGTGTTTTATCAAGGGCAGGGTCAATGCAGCTAGCTATCAGGAGATTTTGGAGCACTTCATGCTTCCATCTGCTGAAAAGCTTTATGGAGATGAAGATTTAGCTTTTTCAGCACGACCTGGCACCTGGTCACAGTGCCAAAACCACTGGTAAATGGTTTACTGACCATGGTATTACTGTACTCAATTGGCCTGCCAACTCTCCTGACCTGAACCCCATAGAGAATCTGTAGGATATTGTGAAGAGAAAGTTGAGAGATGCAAGACCCAACACTCTGGATGAGGTTAAGGCCGCTATCGAAGCATCCTGGGCCTCCATAACACCTCAGCAGTGCCACAGGCTGATCGCCTCCATGCCACGCCGCATTGAAGCAGTCATTTCTGCAAAAGGATTCCCGACCAAGTATTGCATGCATAACTGAACATAATTATTTGAAGGTAGACTTTTTTGTATTAAAACACTTTTATTTTATTGATCGGATGAAATATGCTAATCTTTTGGGTTTTCATGAGCTGTATGCCAAAATCATCAGTATTAAAACAATAAAAGACCTGAAATATTTCAGTTGGTGTGCAATGAATCTAAAATATATGAAAGTTTAAATTCTATCATTACATTATGGAAAATAATGAACTGTATCACAATATGCAATTTTTTTGAGAAGGACCTGCATATCTAACATGGATGGATCACTACCAGTTGTAATAATATAAAACTCCCCTCATATCACACTCTCAGAAAAAAAAGGTACATTTCTGTCACTGGGGCAGTACTCTAAGGTACAAAAGTGAAAAGGTACATCTGTGTATAGAGGTCGACCGATTCATCGGATTTGCCGATTAATCAGCACCGATAGCTGATTGGTGGAACAATCGGTTATTGGCAAAAATCAATACCGATAGTTTTTCCGGCTTGCGTCCGTTGCGGGAGCGGCTGAGAAGGCTGCTGTCATTACACAGTAGCCTACGAGAGCTCTGAGAAGAGTCTGCTAGCATTATATAGCGCAAGAGCCCAAATGAAAAACTATCACTGATTGTTTACATTAACACGTGAGGACACGTGAGGCTGCGTGCTTCACAGCTCACGCTGCACAGAGCGCGCTAACACATCTGATGCGCGTTTAAAAAACCAACAGAGAAACGGTATGAATAAAGAACACTTCAGTTCATGTTGCCAAATCATTATAAAGTAATTGATTTGTTGACTAGACGCTTTAGCAGGGGAAGAACAGCAGTATATGTACTTTGTCATCGAGGCTGACAGGACGTTAATATTAGCAGCAACAGTTACCTCAAGCATTTAAAACGATGTAACTGAGAAACTTTTTTTGATGTGAGAAACTGTATCATGCATCCAACAGAAATATAATCGCATTAGACGTCAATACATATGTTGTTATTTTGAAAAGAAAAACGTTGTGTTCTAAAAAAGCTAACTGTTTGGAGTTATTTGAAATGATAACACTTAATATAATACAATAATATTCAATTTGTAACATTAAGTAAGGTTAATAAATGCTGTAGAAGTATAAGTCATTGTTAGTTGTATCTGTTAACCTTTTTTATGCACTATGAACTGACATTAATAATTAAGGTAGAAATGTATTGCTTGAATATTAATACATGCTGTAAAATGTACATTACATAATGCATTTAGTTCATGTAAGCTAGCTAAATAAATACATAATTGTTAACAAATGGGATTTGCAGTCTGTTACCTGACATTTACATACATGTTTCTAGGTTATAGCTTAAGAAACATTTATTTGTAATATTTTAATGTTTTAGTTTCTTTTCTGTAGAATTTTTTTTTTCTGTTAGAACTCCTTTTAATATTATCATATTTACATATGAAATTTAACAGATTTTCATGGTTCAGTACTTTTTTAAATTTCTTGTAATAAAGTTTAGCACTGCTTTTTTACCTGTTATTTTATTATTTATTATTATTATATTTTAATCTAATATCTTTTTAAAAACTATCGGTCGATTAATCGGTTATCGGTAATCGGTAAGCGAGGTCCAACCTAGCTATCGGTAAAATCCACTATCGGTCAACCTCTATCTGTGTACCTTACTAACCCCTAAATGGTACATATTAGTACCTTAAAAGGTACATATCAGTACTTTATGTGTGCGTATTAGAACCTTAAAGGTACATATTAGTACCTTTTTAGTTTTGTACCTTCGAGTACCACCCCAGTGACAGAAATGTACCTTCAGAGTAACAACAGAATAATAAAACAAAGCATATTTGGTTATCTTTATGAGATTGGAAGAGTTTGAACAGATGTTTTATCCCTTCATCACTGTCCTCATCAGAGCACATTTCCCAGTACATTCAGCAAATTGTAGTTTTGAGAATATGTTTGGATGTGAGCCCGTTGCTATCTCAAACAAATTCTCAAAACTATAATTTTCAGCATCTTCAAAATCAATATTTTGATTGCCTACCAGATCCATCATCAAGTGACAATGATGCTCATATTTGATTGCTTTCAGTACTTTCTCGGCAGTAAATCGCTGAGCCATTTCAAGTTTTACTGATGATACTTCCTATTCTTTCATACAGAGCCCCACACATGACATGCAAAAAAAAAAAAAAAAGAAGGTAAATCATGCAAAAAATGTACTATTTAGCACGTTTTACTATTTTGTTCCCTTGGTTTATAAATTGTGCGCTCGATTTAGCAAATCGAGGGAACGAATAGTAAAACATGCACTCAATTTAGCAAATCGAGGGAACAAATTAGTAAAACTTGAGCACGATTTAGCAAATTGAGGGAACAAATTAGTTAAACATGCGCACGATTTAGCAAATCGAGGGAACAAATTTGTTAAATGTGTGCACAATTTATATTTACATTTATGCGTTTGGCAGGTGCTTTTATCCAATTTTTTTGTCAATTCTTGCTCTCCCTGGGAATCAAACCCATGACCTCGGCGTTGCTAGCCATACTCTTTGGTCTATATGAAAGCCTAAAGAAATTGAGGGAACAAAATAGTAAATTGTGCACACAATTTAGCCTACCAGTTTTTTTTTACTGCATGTCATGTGCGTGGCTCTGTACTTTCGTCTTCGGCCTGAATGAAACATCACGTCATCATTGTGTATTAGACATAATGTAAATTGTTACTTATTTTGTCATTCAATTATTGCTGTGCAGAAAGAAATAGAAATAGGAAAGCAGGCATATTACAAAAGAAGGAATACTAAGAAGACTGATGTCTTACTAAAAGACTAAAGACAAAAAAGGTCATTAAAGACCTGGGGTATGCATTTAAGAGTTACATTTGAATGAATTGCAAAAATATGTAGAAAAAAAAAAAACATGCCAAGCTTTAAACACACTCAGCCATGTTATTAAAATAAAATAGACTACATAACAAAACAAAACAAAAACAAAAATATTTGATGTGCAGCAAACAAATATATTTATAAATAATAAAACTGTACAACTCATTTAACAGTGTCCTCCGGTGATCTAATCTCAAAGTGGTCCATGGTAATACGCAGACATGTTGATGTTAATTAAAAGTTGATTCCTAAACATACATTCCCTTTCTTAGATTGCATCAGTGATACATATCTGGAAACCATAATTACCTTGTTCACTTTTGAACAAGAATATAATGAAAGTTTGGATTTGGCCTTTGGTTGTGGGACCGAATCCAAGCACCCATTAAAAATATTATACTGCAACCCACCGATTGAAATAAAATGCAATACACAGCAATCTAAGTGAAGCTGAAGTAAATATTTATAATAGCAAAATAGAAAATATATTTTCGCCATCTGTGTTATTGGTCTCAGGAGCATAAAGCACATGAAGCACCAACCACCAAAAAAAAAAAAAAAAAAAAAAAAAAAAAACATTGAATATGATATGCCACACTATTCTGAACTATTAATAAGGGATGGTTATATTCCCTCAATACATGAAAATGCATTAGCCTCTTCGATATGTGAAGCACTTTATACTTTATTTAAGACATGCAGAGTTATTTTGAAAAGTTTCACTGTGAATCTTGTAAAGTATCAAAAAGGCATCTGTGTAAGTACTTGTATGTGTCAGAATTGTCCTTACATGTGTGTGATCTGATACTTTGCTGTCTGCTGGTGAGTTGAGTGTACCGTGGGAGCGTTTTTCCCCTCTCATTGCCTCCCGCTGCGAGGATTGTCTGTTTGACTAGAGAATCCCAGCATTTCTCTCTCCTGAGCTTACACGAGATGCTCCGCTCCATTCAAAGCCCATTTTCTGCATTCATTTCATGGTCGTACTCCTGTCAAAGCTTGGATTTCAAGGATGAATCCATTCAGTTCTACCCGGGTTTACCAAGCTAAGAGAAATCTCTACATGCTATGACTCGCCTGTGTGTATGAATGTGTGTCTGTGTATGTAACCTGAACATATGAAGAATTCATCGAGCAGTCGTTGGCTTTCACTGCCAAAGTACATCACTATTCATCTCAGATTTCTGCTGTGACCTTAATGGCTGATGTATTGTAAGTCTAGAATGCTAGAGAAATGTGTGTTAAATATCACTGTTCTATTGAAATGATATCTTTCTTTTGGGTATCCGAGACCTCAACCCAGACAGAAACCTAAGGTCATGACCAAGTCCAGATTTATCCTTTGGTTCGACCTTTAAAGCTTCCTTCACTTTCTTTAAATCCTACTTGCTGCATATCTTTGCAATATATTTTAAAATGATGTATGCAATGAATAGGGAGGCAGAAATATGCATTTTCTCAAGGAGAAGAAAATGAATAAAAAGAGAACAATGGTAATACAGAATGCTTGGTTCTATGTATTGCGAGGTCAAGATGAGGTGTCATCCATTATCCTCTTTCACTTTTTTTCATTCTATCGAGAATTTGATTAAGACAGCAGACTTATGAAAGGATTAGGCTTTTGAAAGACGTCTTTATTCTGTAATGTAACATTTTTAATGTGTCTCTTCTCTTGCACTGTCTACGGTAAAAGAAATAGTTTCAGAAAGTTAATAGAGGAGAAAAAGTCCCATCATTATTAAAAACCGCTTACACTATATACTATTTGTATTTTATATATAAAAATACAAGATAATTCCATGCCTTATATATATATATATATATATATATATATATATATATATATATATATATATATATATATATATATATATATATATATATATATTTATATATTTATATATATATATATATATATATATATATATATATATATATATATATATATATATATATATATATATATATATAAGGCATGGAATATATAAAGTCTTGTCAGCACTACCCTGACAATTTTATCAGTGGAATAGTTAAAAAAAAACTATTAATCAACTTTTCTGATAAGCATAGGCCTGGAATTAGATGCGTAAGAAATTAGTCCTACAAGATTGTTTTAAGAAGAAAAACCTGACAAATATCTAGAAAAATATCATCTGAAAACTGTTTTGAAGTGCGGTAACCGTAGGCAGAATAACTGACTCCGGGGCTGTTGAAATATATGAAAAATAATGTACAATGCTTCAAATCATGGCCGCTTTACCGCGGGTGTGCATTATTTTTGTAATAATTCAAAGGCCTGAATAATAAAACAACCCTTGCTCTCTTGCTCCAGACCACAGCAACATACACAAATTCTGAAATTCTGAACACAGAACATAATATATCTAAACATAAGATGCTTGTATTATATCAAATATTGTGATGTACTGGTGTCATCTTATATATATATATATAAACGTGCTATGTTCAACAGTGTAACAAACAAAAAATAGTTCATGCATTCATGACCTCAAGACAAGATTATTGTAATACTAGCTGGATGCCCTGCAGTCTCCATATCTGACCATATCAGTCTTATTTTTTTATCACTACATTTCAGTTAAAAAATTAAAAAATGCTATTTTTATGAAGCTCTAAATTGTCTGGCTCCTCAGTAATTAAGTGATCTTCTATCACACTATAATCCGTCATACTCGTTAAGAACACTAATTCATGGTCTGTTTGACACGACGAATGCAAAAGTCCACAAATGGAGAGAGACAGAACCTTTTTCCATTATCTATAATTATAATGTATTAAATAAACATATGGCTAGAATTACACATATAAATGAAAACAATATGCCTTTTAAAAAGTAAAACTTGTGAAATGTGCTATAAGAAAATAAAAACGAAGAGTTAAATTAAATGACTTGTGTGAATCGTGAATGTATTACAATGGCAAAAAATGTCACAAAACATTTATTTATTTTTATATTTTTATTTGAGAACTAAAATTATAATGTCATTGGCATGGTGTGAATGCTTATCTTTTGAAGTATGCATAAAAACTACTGTCTCTTAATGTATGAATACCTATTGACTATATGACTCTCTTACAACCTCGTAGCTAGTGATTGACGTAGATAGAATATTAAAACATCAAGGTCATCCAAACTGAAACTGAAAGCACTCGGCTGATTTATTATTTAAGACAAAAGCTCTCAAGTTTAAACAAAAGCTGAACATAGATTTTAAACTAAATCAAATAAGATATGCTCTGGTAGATGCTGATTAAAGTTTAGTTTTGCCATAGTATCGACAATAATTTAATGAACAGGAGTACAGCAGATGTTAAAGGTTGACTTCTGTTCGTTAAATTAAATTGTGCAACCATTTTGCTGGTGACATTTAGGGGCACAGAAACAAGATGGCTCGGTGGATTACAACTAATATCCGTTTGCAACCAAAGCTGGAGATATTACTGCATTTACAAATCTCTTTTGCTCTGGCTAATGATTTGGCCTCATTATTTTGAAACAGTAGACCATACGGCTGTCTTAAAAAAAATGGCTCACTGAAGTGTGTTAAGCCAAACTTTCAGGGTGCACTGATGTGCAACTGTACCTTTTCCTCATACTAAACTGACTTCTCTAAGCATTTGCCCTTGCTTTGCTGCTAATATGAAAGCAAATGCTTGCAGGGACAAATTGTTCCAGTGCTGTGCATTTGATCTTTTCTGCGGAAATTAACCACGGCTTGTGTACTTCCTTGCTGATGTTCTCCATTTCAGAAATGGTTGAAGTTTTCAGTGAAAACCAAGCCGTCATGACCGATGTGGTGCTGTATTTTCATTTTTTTCCATTTCCACTGCTTTGCGCTGTAACACATTTTATTGTTCTGTTTACGTTGGGAGAGACTATGAAAAGTGCAAACCGGAATATCAAATCAAAGCACATGTGAATGAGAATGTATGTCGCTTATGATCTTCCATCTAGTTTGTCATTTCTTTCATTCATTTTTCTCTTTCTCAGTCTCTTTTCTTTCCCGACTGCTCAGTTACTGTCTGAGCTCTAAACATAGCTGATTGATCTGGCCCTGGGGGCCCGGGCACCCAGCTTCCCTACGTGTGTCTCCATCTCTCACTCAACTTAAGCCTGCTGGTAGCTCAGCACTGGGAGTCATTGCTTATGAATCTCCAGCTCGACCAAAATATCAGCTTTCACTCTCCATACCAACCTTCCTGCCCACAAAGTGGAGGAGAGGTGGTAGAATAAATCAAAGCCCCTAAGTCAGTAACACACCCTCCCAGCAACCATTCTCAACCTCCTTGATTTTATTAGCTCTCTCTATGAGTAACTGGAAAGCGGTGGCTGTAGCTTGAGAGGAGTAAAATATGAGAAAGTTGTAAAATAACCTTTAGGTTATGGATTATGGGACTGCAGTTTTAGATGTTTTAAATTTTTCACAGCTCACTAATGGGATGCTAGTGAGCAGCTTTATATATTGCATGTTTTATCAGGAAATGCCATATCTCAAAAGCCATACAAGCCAATCGGTTTCACTCAGTACATTTGTGGTGTATTTATTTCTTTATTTTTTTCTGTCTACAAAAGCCATTCATCTGCTTATTCAAATTAAACCTTCTAATATCCAGACGAGGCAGAAAAATGCACAGGTATCGATTTCCCGGGAAAGTTGACAAATGGAAGCTGTGGTGCGTGGTATCGCTTTTACTCACCGAAGGAGCGAGAGGACATTTGTCAAGCTCGGGTGAAGCTGCAAAACTGTGATAGTATGGAAGGGAACATAGCCATAGGGACAGTTCCTCTGGCTAATTAACACACACACACACACACACACACACACACACACACACACACACACACACACACACACACCACACACACCTTCACTGACATGTTATCGTACGCCATTTCTAATCTGGACGGAAAAGAAGTTATCTCTGAAATTAATTACACCAATAACAGGAGCAGCCTGCAGGACCAATAAACAGGATAATTAGGAAAAGCAATCAAGCTCTTATTAGATTCCCAAGGAAAAGAAGACAAGACCGCTTGAGAGTTGAAAGCTGTAAAGAAGAAAGAAACAGAAGAGAAAACAGAGAAATTCAATAAAAAAATCAAGGAACACAAGATATTTATTTATTTATTTCCTTATTAAGTCAGATCTGAGATAGTGAAAAAGCTAGGCAATAAAATAGGAACAATAAATAAATTTAATTCCTGGAAGTGGCACAAATTGACAGGATAATTCACAATACCCGCTTAAAAAAAAAAAAAAAAAAAAAAAATATATATATATATATATATATATATGTATATATATATATATATATATACACACACACATATACATACACACACACACACACACACACACACACACACACACACACACCTGTAGAGAAAGTAAACCACTTGCAGGTTTCTTTTCAGGACAACAGAAAGCGAGATTGGCAGCACCATTGACCGCAATACATTTAAGAGCCATTGGTGGTCTGGTCTGTCTTCAGTACCATGGACAAGGACACACAGCTTGCATCCCAAACTAAAATCAGTACTATGGACAGGGAAAGTACTTTAGCTAACCTGCAGGCCAGTGGTTCTCAACCTATTTGACTAAAGCCACGTTTCCACCAAAATTACCAGGAACACTTTGTCCCAGGAACTTATTTTTCCCCAGAACTGTTGCTGTGTTTGCGTTTCCACCGAAATTACCTGGAACAATTTGTCCCAAGAACTTTTATCCCCCAGACTTTTTGCTGTCTGCGTTTCCATCGAGGTCTATAAAGCACAGTGAAGATTAGGCAAATTAGCCTTGCTTATGTAGGACTGCTCACAACATTTCCGCTGGATTTTGTGCTCTGCATATAAGCTTAACAAAGCCTGGACCTCGTTGTCAGTCCATCTGTCATATTTTTATGTTATTTATAGATTACAAATTTCAACTCAATTTGAATAGTACACAACTCTTACTGCACCCACAGACTTTTTAAAATGGTGGTTGAAATAAAATGCTGCTAGAAATCAAAAAGCTGTGTTAACTCAACCAATCAACATGTTCAGTGCCCAAGTCCCCCCCCCCCCCCCCCCCCCCAAAAAAAAAAAAACAATACAAAAATAAATACAACAACAACAAAAAAAACTTTCTCGCGAGCAGGGTTCTATTCATAGTACATTTTTACCCAGTATTTCATTTAGACCCTGGTTCCTATGTTCGAAACACACAGATTAGTGAACATGTTGCAAAGTTCCTAATTCCTGGGGAAAATTCCTACAGTGGAAATGTGGTTTAAAGGTGCACTATGTAATATTTTTGCAGTAAAATATCCAAAAACCACTAGGCCAGTGTTATATATTTTGTTCAATTGAGTTCTTACAATACCCCAAATGTTTCCAGCTATTTGTAAATTGTGAGAAAATTGGTATTTTAACCAAGGAGCCGTACGTCTGAGGGAATTGCCTGTCATTTGCGTCATATCTGCATTACCCTCGTTTGTTCGGTTTTATTTGTCAGACACGCTTTACTCTTAGCAGTCTGCAACAAGTGTCACAGCAGCCGCTGAGTGAACACACATTGTACGCACACGAGTATTGCCATAACATCGTTTTAAATACACTTAAATGTAACTAATAATATAAACGGAGCTGCATTACCTCATACTCATGACCGGAAAAGTGGTAATGGGTCCCGCTACTGTGTATAATAAAGCTCTGTTGCTCGCGAGACGTGTTTGCTTAACATTTGCTGTTGTTGTTTTCTTAAAAATTGTTAAGCTCCACAACACTCTGCCCTTCTCTGCTTTATACTACTGTAACATTAATAACTGCATCCATGAACATTGATTGCTGTCTGAGTCCTATTTTCCACTGGCTGTGAGTTAAAGACAACATTTCCCAAGATACTGTACTCAAACTTGTGGTCATCAAACTACACCTTTGTTTTGAATAGGCGCCATCTAGCGGATGGAAAAATTACATAGTGCAGATTTAAGTTGTGCAACACAATATTTAAAGGACCACCATAAAAAAAAAAAAAAAAAAAAACATTACCGGTGTGTATTTTGAGACAAAAAAAAAAATGGCACTGACATAATGTCAGTGCAAGGTGCTTTCAGTTAAAGTTTAACAGTTTAACCAGCAGCCATATCACCCTGTAGCCCAAGGCAGTTTTCCCACGGAAGCTAAGCAGGGCTGAGCCTGGTCAGTACCTGGATGGGAGACCAAATGGGAAAACCAGGTTGCTGGTAGAGGTGTTAGTGAGGCCAGCAGGGGGTGCTCACCCTGTGATCTGTGTGGGTCCTAACACCCCAGTATAGTGATGGGGACACTGTACTGTCAAAAGAGCACCGTCTTTCGGATGAGACATTAAACCAAGGTCCTGACTCTCTGTGGTTGTTAAAAATCCCAGGATGTCCTTCGATAAAGAGTAGGGGTGTAACCCCGGCATCCTGGCCAAATTTGTTTTGGCCCCTTTCCATCATGGCCTCCTTAATAATCCCCATAAAATGATTGGCTTCATCACTCTGTCTCCTATCCACCATAATCTGGTATGTGGTGAGCGTTCTGGCACAATATGGCTGTCGTCGAATCATCCAGGTGGATGCTGCGCATTGGTGGTGGTTGAGGATAAAAGGGCTATATAAATGTAATGAATTATTACTATTATTATTAAAACAGCTCAAACAAGATGTGTTGTTGAGTTAAGCCTCTTAATCAAATGCAAAAGAGATCAGAACAATTTTGCCAATGACCTACTTAACATACTGAGATGCTCATTCTGGGTGATTTATGCATAATATTACTTATTGAATATGAGGTTTGTTTCAAAGACTCTAATAGAGTATAATAGCATCCCCTCCTTCACTCTCTTTTGTTATCTTGTATAAAACCTTTGAAACATTTGGACTAGATTTCACAGCCAGGCTGCCCAGAGGGAGGAAATCATAACAAAGAAATACACCAATTTGAGTCAAACTGTTTTCAATTACACCCAGCACACTAGCGTGCATAGATATAGCTTTATGTGCTCATTGCCAATTACCAATCCCTGCCATACTAGGATGCAGAGTGAATGGGAACAGCTGGTGGTGAGGAGGACAAAACACACGCACACACTTTTATACCGCAAATGGAGTCACATTTGTATGCAGAGTATATTGATATCAGCGTGATGCTATGTGGTCTCACACCAGGGTAGTGCTGGTAATATCAAACCCATGGTGGTACATAATGAGGATTAATATTACACCATACTCAGAGATGGATTGGGGAGAAGGAAGAGGATGGAGGTGTAAGATAGTTAACAGTTGTTGTTCAGTTGTTGCTGTCTGTATTTTAGCTGTTGCTGAAGAAAGAAACTCACACAACTTAATTTACAAAAAAAAAAAAAAAAAATGCTTGCTTCCTGTCTTTTCATTTCTATTCTCTCTCTTTATTTTACTGCTTGGACTTTCAAGTGGAGAAACATGCATAAAAGAAAGTTTTACACTCTGTTTATGGACTTTCCAGGCCATCTGTGTATATGAAGCCCCTCTCTTCATCTCTCCAAAAGAAGCGTGCATACAAAGACCGTTTCATCATGATTTGATCACAAACATATTCCCATGATTCTTTCTGTCACATAAATGAACAATTAAAGGGTTGATGGCAGGTAGGCAGCTTTCAGCTACGGAATCAAACTTTTCTGGGCAATCAGACAGACGAAAGAGTTCAGTAGCCATGCCGCCTTTTATGGAAGCTTGTCTTCTACGTGGGTTTCCTGTCTAGGCTTGTTTTTTTTTAATGAGAAAGAAAGCATTTGGAGGATGATGGCTTTTTGAAAGGAAATGTGGGGGGAACGCATGTCGTTATTTGAATGAAAAGAGCTTCAAAGCAGTGAAAGCTTATCAAATACATCTTTGTGTTCTTTTTGTGCCTTTTTTATCTCTCTGATTTCAATTTGTGATGAATTGTGACAGGTTAAGAAAGATGTGCAGCAGACACATGCTCACTTGTGCACGCGCACACACAAATGTTATGACGCAACAACCATAGTAGAGTTAAACATCTCAGCTGGGCTCATTACTTTAATTTCCTCTGTGTGTTTCTTTTGAAGTGTGAGAGACGCGGCTTACTGGATGGGGTGTACTATCTGTCATATGAGAACATAAGCTTATATTTCCATCATCTAAAAACATTTCAACTATTACCTCATGCTTTTATGGGTCTCACATAACAACTCCTGGCTCTGTGCTCTTGTAGCAATTTTCCACATTGTCCACCATTTCCAGCCCTTTTTACAGCTTCTATCTGTTTTTATCTCCTCTTCTCTCTGAAAAGTTGATTATGCTTTCAAGCAGCCACATACTGTAGAGGCTGCCTACAGATGAACTCTCTGTTTCATACATGAGAATTGATGCTAAAGGCTGGACGTATGTATGAGACTAGTGTTGTCAAAAGTACCAACCACGATACCAAGCCAGTACAGAAATAAATAAAAAAATTGACGCTTTGCGATACAACGATCAGTGCTTCAAAAACATATTGTAAATATACATCAATGTCGCGTTTAACACAGCCCTTACACAGATACACACTGAATGCAGGCTCCTATCAGCTTACTGGTCCGTTGGTTAACGCCTGCTTCTGCTCTCAAACCCTTCCTGCTCCCGCTTTCAAAACACTTTCAAACACTTCCGTGTGATTTCAATCGCTCCTGTGCGTCGATTATTGTAACCAATCAGAGACATATCCGATGAGTGCATGAACGCAAATTGGCCAGTCAGAGGTGTTTCCGATTACAGCTCAACAGCGCTCAAAGCGTCAATTTTTTTTTTACATTTCAGTACCGACTTGTGCTGTGTTCCCCTGAACTTTTAGACACGCACTTGCAAACTCCCCTAAGCACTTCCTGCATATCGCATTTAATTTACCCAACCACAAACAACTTTATGAAGAAAAAAAAAAACTTTAAAAAGGCCCAAACACATCTATTTACATATACAATGCTGCATTAAACAATTTTGTAAAGAAAAAAATATAATTAATGAATAATTCCAAATGATCAGGGGCTTAGAATGAGATGGAGGGAAGTAGCATGAAGGGCACAGTAAAACAAAAACTAACTGGAACAAGGGGTGTAGCTAAGGGGTGGCCACAAGCTGAAAAAGCACTTTTGAGAATAACAAAGGAGGGACTTCGCCCCTCTGACACAAACAGTTTGCGCTATTCTGAACAGCTCTTTTTTTTTTGTTCGGCATTAATAGTTCACCCAAAAATGAAAATTCTGTAATTAATGCCTCATGTCATTCGACACCCATTAGACCTCTGTTCATCTTCAGAACACAAATGAAGATATTTGTGTTGAAATCCGATCATTTCCTCTCTCAAGACCGATAAAATAGACTAAAGACGTTTTTACAAAGTCCATCTCACTACAGTGGTTCTACAATAATTTTATGAAATGATGATAATAGTTTTTGTGCAAAAAAAACAACAACAAAAAAACACTAAATAGTGACTTATATAGCGATGGCCTAGCCTGACAAGCCAGACCCACATCAAGATGTTTGGTCTGGAAACTCACCATAGACAGGGCTCAATCCGAGGGGCGGATAAACGGTTGTCTTTCAAACTCCCTCTGCATGAGATAGGATAGCGCTACCACCAACCAGAGCAACGAAGGTGAAGCAGAGCTCGCTGACTGATTAAACATTCGCCGTATCCGGTCGGCTAAACTCTGAACACATCTTCCCTTTTTAAGAATGACTTCAGTGCCGTTCTTTGTTCTTTTCTCAGAGAAAAGCTGAACTCCAAGTCTTCCAGAGTCGCGGTCAAAGCTGATTCGAAAGACCGCCGCCATTCGCCAGTTTCTGTGTTTACTAGAAGCACGCAAACGCAACTCGGCCATCGTCATTATGGCCCCGCCCGCCGACTCTATACACGATGTGATTGGGCCGTCCAGATTTCGAGGAACACAGCTCAGAATGGTATTGAGAGTTCCTAGACGACACTTGCGGGCAAATTAAATTTGCTGCCGCTAGGGTGCGTCTAGATTTCTAGGCTAGCGATGGCCGATTTCAGAGCATAGTTTCCTGAAGTTCGGAGCTTAATGAATCAGCGTATCGATTCATATATATATATATATATATATATATATATATATATATATATATATATATATATATATATATATATATATATATATATAGTGTTTTTTTTTCTTTTTTCGCCTAGACAGCAACCAAAGAGCACTACCTTTATAATCACTTAAAGCTGTCACTCATTCAATGAACCCAATCTCACAAAGTACCGTTATATTAATTGGTAAAGCTGACGACACAAGGAATCTCTTATATACATATGTCTACACTTAGAGAGTATTAGCGCACGTGCAGGCCGTGGCACTGGACAAAAACTCAAGCTGTGAGTTCCTAGTTTCAACACCTGATATTGGCCATTGCATTTTAGAAATCAACAAACATGTCTGTGATTGGCTACATTACTCACAGAAGAAAATACCCATGTGCATACCATCTATTAATCGCATAAATTATCTAATGTTAGCTAAAGTTACAATAAATGCTAGCAGGCAAATTAAAAAGGTACCACAAACATTACGCATACACTTACATTATGAGTATTTTTCCTTATCTTGTATGACATTGTAAATAAGTTGATAATTTTACATTTCTTTTTGTTAGTTTGTGATCTATAATTTCTGTAGAAATTGATTTTGTACAGCATGTCACAGTCAGTAGTACAATATTTTGGCCACCCCAATAAAATCACCCGTTCTGGCTATGCTCCTGACTGAAATGCAGCACATGGTATCGCGGTCTGTAATATTGCACTATAACACTATAGGAGACAACTTTGCTGAACAGTGCATTCACACGCACACACACACACACACACACACGCACACACACACACACACACACACGTCTGGTTCACTGTCTTTATGGGGACTCTCCATTGTAATGTTTTTTATACTGTACAAACCGTACATTCTATCCCCCTACACTGCCCCTGCCCCTAAACTTACCCATCGCAGGAAACATTCTGCATTTTTACTCCTCCCCCCTTACAGTAATGTAAAACTGCCAAACAAAGTGTTTAAAAATTCAACAAATTTAAAAATATACAGTTACATTAAAAGGTGGAGCTCTTTAAGCACACATTCATTCATTCATTCATTCATTCATTGATTCATTGATTCATTCATTCATTCATTCATCCGTAGTCCTCACTGTCCATTACATATTTACCAAAGCCTCTATATAGTCTTAATTTTTCATGTGGCAGTCAACCCCAGGGTTGATGAGGATCTTTTTTTTTTTTAAAGTGAGCATTTTCCATCTCTTAGTCAGGAGCTTAATTAACACAGTCTCCATGGGGAGCGTGTGTGTCGAGCAGATGGCACAGGCTAGCTTAGGCAAGATGAAAAATGCTAATTTGTCAAATGTAGCTAAAACAACCTGATTGGAGTTCTCATTAGGAGGCGGTTTGAACCTCCATCTGAAGACACATCTTGCCGGAACACACACCTTCGTTCTCTCGTCCGCCCTCTACACTATTTTAATCCTGGTTTACCTCAGTTCTTCCCACTTAGCTCTCTCTATCTCATCGCCCCTGGGAGGAGGTGTCTGCTGTTTCCTCTGCTAAACATTATATACAACATGTTCTCTTATTTGTGCTGAGTTCAAAAGCAGATATTTAGCTCTTTTAACATCTAGTTTAAATAACCATTAAATACTTTTTTCAGTAAAATATCCAAAAACCCCTAGGCCAGTGTTGTAAATTGTGAGAAAATTGTGGTTTTAACCAAGGAACCGGGGCATGTGAAGGAGTCGTAATATCCGCATCACCCTCGCTTTCCACTTTTTCTGCCGTATAAACCATGAAAACAGACACGGACAACTGCGTAACGTCTACAGGCATACTATTGTAGTTTCATTCAAACATTATGGACCATGGCAAGCAGACTTTGGAACAAGATGAGAAATCAAAAGAGGACCAGTATCGACGTGACGCTTTTGAGATGACGAGAGCGTCGAAACAAACTTCGACTTGACAGAGATGCCGTTCTTGGATGTGTTTTATTAGATAGGTGAGCAAATGTACATAAAACTAACCAATGTTATGTAGCTCAATACGATGAAATATTAGAATATCATCAGTATGATGTTGTAATGTTGATGTAGCTTCCTGTTAGTCTCATACAGCCAACACACTGACACACAGAATAACTTTAAAACTTTCAACACACACAAATGCAGTGTAGATGGTGTCAACCAAACTAAACAGCATTGCGTTTCCTCACAATTTTAATTTGAAAAAATAAACTAACCTGTATGAGTAGTAATTCAGCATTTGCCGATAACATTATTAGATCCATCTGTATTGTGTTGTTTTTTCTTTATTGTCCACATTTTGACAAAAAAAAAACAATGGAATGATGACAAGTTATGTGATTCCATGCTCATTGACTGCATCATCAATCTACACCTTTGTTATTGTTCTAAAGAGTGTAGCGGATGTATTTTCTAGTACTTAGTCTAGCTTTAAGCTGATTTTAAAAACTGTATTTTAAGTTGCAGTATTTGATTTAGCTGATACAAAGTGAGTGTAGTCAAGTGTACAAAGGCTAGAAACATTCTTTTTCAAAAAAGGCTACACTGAAAACAAATTTGGAGTGACATTTACTTTAAAAAAGCTAGGCAACTTTTTCAACACAGAAAGTGCTTGTAATCTTTACTCGGGCTATTCTAAGTAATATCTACTTACTAGAACCACTTATTTTTTTATGTAAAATACATAGGTAAATCGCACTGGCAATTCTCATCTATAGATTGTAACTTTCACTCATATTACTCCATCGAGTTCAGTTGGTGCGGAAATTTGTATCGCTCACACATAACATTAAAAGAAAATTAAACATTTTCACCAACCCCATTGTGTGTTTGTGCATTTTGGGGGTGGAGCACTGAATATCAATAGTATGTCTTAATCAAATTTAAATGTAAACTTGACTTATATTATTCAAGTAGTAGCCATTGTTAGACTGAGTTGTTTTATTCACATTCAGTAGGACCTGCTCCATCATATTGAGTCATTTTGATCCAGCTTTAGATTGTTGCACTGAATTTAAAAGCAAAGTAGTATTTTCTAATACTGTATACTGCCATTGTTAGTTGAAACAAGTGTAAACACTGGCCGATTACATGACGGATTATATATTTCAGTTTTTTTCAACAAGCCTTCTAATGTTCATTCAAGATTTTTTGTGGTGTAACTATTAAGAGTTAAAGCCCTCTTTATTTTACTTGATGCTGCCATTTGAACTGTGGCAGCGAAAGCACTGTCACACCACAATGAAGAACGTAAAAATATTGGTTCAATCTTGTAGTAACATTTACATAATTTGCAAGCTGAGACTTTGTTTTATCAAAAATAACATAAAACAGCTACTAAATCTGAAAAAAACGATCACATAGAGACATGACAAGGTTCTGAATTAACGTCTCGCATTGAGCATGCAGGGGTCCTGCTCTATAATTATAGACAACTCACAGTTAGCTCAACTATTTATAACATTCGGTAGATTCAGGGGGTTCAGCTTGATCTCTGAGTGAATGTGTGACACACAGCTTGAGGCATTCATTTTAATAAATCCATAGCAATGAACTAGACAGCACAAACAAGACCTTGCACAACTTGTTGTGTCTTGAAAACAGAAGAACTCTGAGGAACAGGCTGTTTTCTTACGATCATGGTGTATGGGACAAAAAGGTGGGTGGAAATGTGAGGAGGGCCAACAGCTCTCTCTCTCTCTCTCTCTCTCTCTCTCTCTCTCTCTCTCTCTCTCTCTCTCTCTCTCTCTCTCTCTCTCTCTCTCTCTGTGTCTTTCATCCTACTTCAAATAACAGTACAGAAAACAACTTTTCACAGTTGACTGACAACAGGATCCCTTTATGTTACCTCGGTCTGTGGCATCTCTTTCGAACACAAACGCTGTCACAACCAATCCCCTTCTCTCTCATTTCTCCCCCTATCAATTGTCATGGAAGTCAAAAATTATGTCTCCACAATTGCCAGCTTTTTTCCGCTCTGCCTGATTCAGTAGTATTGCCAAGGAATGAAAGGAATTCAGTATAAGACTGACTCTTTCAAGCTCTTCACACCTTAATTCTTCATCTGATTCTTTTCTTTTTTGTTATTCACTGCTTTAAATATGTTTACCATCTCTAACTTGAGCTTTTATTTTGTTTATTTTTTTATTTGTTTATCCTGTAGCTGCTGACTGAAATGTCTGGTTACCAATTTACAAACTATTGATAAACTTACAAATACATATAATATATATATATGTGTATAAGTTATATATACACTTACCTAAAGGATTATTAGGAACGCCTGTTCAATTTCTCATTAACCCTTAAAGACCTAGAACATTTTTGGGCGCCTGATGTGCCTCTTCTTTTGTTTGTTTTTCTCACCCATTCTAGCAGTTAGCATCACGTGCTATATATCATTTTGAACCTGAAGTTTCCATCTAGATCATTTGATGTCCCAATTTTACATTCATTTATTCTGAGAATGGATTAAAATAATATAATTTCAAGAAAAATGGCAGCAAAAATGTGATGTTCTTACTGTGAACTCAAACAGAATTCCATGAAGTTTGGATTTTTTCCTTTAGAAAGTTAGACTTGTTGTTTTACACTTCCAGATGAAATTTTGTCTACATGTAACAATCCCTCAGCAAGTTATAGACATTTATTATAACATTATTCTAGGCGTTTCTAGGTTTTTGAGTGAAAACAGGTGTATTTTATTTACTGACAATGTGTCCTAAAAAGTTCAAGTAGTAAAGTAAATAGAAAGATTGTTATATAATAACAACACTGAAACAAACATCTTTCTTCAGAGAAATATATTATAATTTGAGCATGAAAAACAAACAATACATCAAGTTGTGACAACAGACCGTGAAATAAAATATACTGAGGCTACTTTTACATGTGGGCGGCTATTTTCATAAACGGACATTTCAACCTCTCTGCACATAATCTTCTCAAACACAAATTGAGGAAAATATAATAGTGAAAATTGTGTAAAACACAAACTACATACAAATAGAGAAATATACTGACTGTGTGCTGTGCTCTGTGAGAGAGCGCTTTGCACGCGTTTATTTCTGTTTGGTTTCATGCACCCAAATTCACACCCACTTTCACGTTCATTTTTCAGAGAAGCATGATTGGTGGTTCAAAAGACCAAACACTGTGTTTATTGGTTGAGTTGATGAAAGTTTCAACGAATCTGGGCATGAGGGGGTGGGACTAATGATAAAAAAATAATAATTCTGTTTGGCTCAGGGGTGACCCACGTGTGAAAAAAAGCGACGATTCTCCTCTTTATGGTGCAGTTTACAGCACACTGATTGGATTCGCGGTTTAAAAGTTATTAAACATTTTAGAACAATAGTTATTTTTAGCCGCGGGCGGCTGACTCGGTCTTTAAGGGTTAATGCAAATGTCTAATCAACCAATATCATGGCAGTTCAATGCATTTAGCAGTGTGGTCCTGGTCAAGACAATCTCCTGAACTCGAAACTGAATGTCAGAATGGGAAAGAAAGGTGATTTAAGCAGTTTGAGCGTGGCATGGTTGTTGGTGCCAGACGGGCCGGTCTGAGTATTTCACAATCTGCTCAGTTACTGGGATTTTCATGCACAACCATTTCTAGGGTTTACAAAGAATGGTGTGAAAAGGGAAAAACATCTAGTATGTGGCAGTCCTGAGGGCGAAAATGCCTTGTTGATGCTAGAGGTCAGAGGAGAAAGGGCCAACTGATTCAAGCTGATAGAAGAGCAACTTTGACTGAAATAACCACTCGTTAAAACCGAGGTATGCCGTAAAGCATTTGTGAAGCCACAGCCATCAGGGGTTGGGGTCTGTGCTAATAGGTCAGAGTCCATCAGCAGTCATGGGTGGGGCCTGAGCATGTGTTAAATCACAAAAGCTACAATCTGCAAAAGGCTTGCTTATGGGGATTAAAAAAGAGAAGTGGGTGGAGTTTTACAATTATAGGGTGGTCGTGTACACACACTGAAATTAATTTTGCATAATAGGTCTATATTAATCTCTGAATATTTATTGACATGAATCAAACTAATAAATAACATCATTAAACTGGACAAACTGGACATCATTGTATTTTGAATCAAACAAAACTGATGTTTGCCTCGCTCAACATGATTTTGACACAAATACAAAACGGAAGCACTGTGTGATGAAAATGTTTTATCACAGTTCAGGGAAGCTTATTGGAAAAAGTGTATTATTACTGGAAAAGTATTTTGTAAAAGTTACTGCCATACTTAAAAAAGCTTTACTATATCTACTTTTAGTCAGTAGCCTAACTCTCCAACACACACTGCCCTCTTATCGAGCTCGTTTTTGTATTTAATGTGTCTTGGAGAGTTTTCCTACTTGATCTTTCTTTTTAAAAAGTTGTCCACTATGTTGACAGACATATTAAAGTTTAATCAGGCAAAAGAACCTCAGGCAGTTATCAGGCTGAGACACCCGACAAAGCTAGGGAATCCTTCTGTTACGCAGTATTCTTCATGATGTATTTGTAAAACCACTCTCTGTGTTCGATTTCTTCCTGCTGCGGATAAAACTGTCAAACCTTTGTGTGTGTGTGTGTGTGTGTGTGTGTGTGTGTGTGTGTGTGTGTGTGTGTGTGTGTAAACACTTCAGGAGTGGTGCTCTGGCATCATCTCAGTATCATGTTAAAATTGCTCATCTGTCATGTCCTCTGTCTACTTGTCAGGTACACTAAGCTGGGGCAGGGCACAATGATTATCGCTGAAGTGTTTTGTCAGCCATTTATTTGTCTCCCTATGTATTTCCAATGCTCAGCGGTGTGTTGGATTCCCCAGCATGACCTAGAATGATGATGGTAATGGAGAGAAGAACAAAATAAAGCCTGCATTTATCTGATAGGCAGAGTAAAAAGTGAGGTTAGGACAATCTCCAATGTGGTAAAGGAAGTCTCCATGGGCTGAGCGATATTATATTACTTTGTTCTAACATTTATAAGTAGAAATGTACCTTGATGGACATTGGTTTAATGTCCAAAGCTCTAGGGACACATTGTTCAACACGCTCTCATAAGAAAAAGTCACTCTAGAGATATACTATCAAAGTACACCACCTCCAGTAATTGATCAGTCTGATGCCATATTCTGGTTGTTTCTGAGGTTTCCATTACTTTACCAATGGCTGTTCTTTATACCTTCAGAGATTAAATCAAAATGTAAAAAAAAAAAAAATGGCACAATGTTCACTTAGGATGTATGTTTTTAGTGACATTTGAAAGTCATGGTATTAGGAGAAAACTTTCAGCCAAAAAAAATAAAATAAAAAAAAGTAGCTTACATTGTGCTTAGTGTCTCACACTAATGTTGTGTATGTCTTCAGACAGTGTACCCACTCTGGACATATCAGTTCTACCATAAAGACTGGGAAAGCAGGTGAACGTTCACGTTATTTATTTCACAGAGTATAAACAGATGAATGTGAGCTATAGTGATTCATATTTAGATGTTTATTTATTTGGCTGATCCTGCCTGAAAATAAAGGCAGGCGCGGAGCCAGCTCACGATGGATGGACAGGGGAAAACTGGTGGTGGTGGTGTTCGGGAGAATGGACCTATTATTAGGAATGAATGACGTGGTCCCCCTGGTAGAACTTAAGCTGATGCTTGTATTTCAAAAAACATATTTCCAGGTCTGGAAAAAATCATGGAACTCATAAAGTGATTGTTACGGGGTACAGACACTACGGAGACAAGAAGTTAGTGAGTCAGGTTTATTGAGCAACCAGTAGAGTGATAACTTGACGGAATGTTGACAGGATGGTGAATGTCTTTGGTTTGGATTTCTCAGGGTGCACTTCAGAGGTCGTAGGAGAGGCTCAGGAGGGGAACGATGGAGAACACAGAACACACACACGCTGGACACAGGAGATCGCTGGAGACTTGGGAGATGACGTTGGAGACAGGTAAGTATCTTCGAGGGAGTCCTTAAGGTAAGCATAAGAGGTTAGTACCTATTGCAAACGAGACCAAACAGTGACTGGGTGTGTGTTTGTGCGTTTTGAGACTGTGACGTGGGAGCCTGGCGTGTCTGTGACAGTGATAGTTCACCCAAAGATGAAAATCCTGTCCATTTGCTCACCCGTTCATTAATAATACAGTTTTCAGAAGAAAGTAAGTCATACAGGTTTAGAACAACATGAGGTTTAAATGTCAGAATTTTTTTTATTTTTGGGTGAACTAAGTAATAGTTTACATTAATATTATTATTTTTGCAGATGCTTGTTTCCAAAATGACTTACAAATTCATAACATTTCTATAGACGGTTTTGTAGTCATGCTCAATTTTAAAGTATTTATTTGGCTACAAATGACAAATACTGATAAAATTATTTTTAAAAATTCATCAGTCATCACAAATGACTTAAAACGGTAAAAATAATAAAAAATATTAAAAACATGTGAGAACCCTGAAAATGTGTACTAAATAGGAGTACACATCATGGACTGTTTTAGATGTGTTTTTATTTTATTCATTGATGATTCTTGATTTAAAATTATATGTTCAGTACATTTATTTGCCTGTTGCATTTTTTGTCCTGTGGTTGTGGCTAAGTAATATCTATAGTATAAAATGTAATAAAACATGATGGCCATCATTGAAATCCATGATATTATCCATAGTTTGGCAATCGTTGAGATGAAAATGTCAAAATCATTTTGTTGCTGCAGGATAATAGTCATTAGAGTGGCGTTTCCCATATGAGACTGCTCTGTGTGCTTCTTTATACAACATGCTTTCTTCTGCTTTCAAGATGCTAAATCTATGATTCACGTGGAGTCTCTCAACCCGTCTGTTTATGGAAATACATGACAAATTGCAGCTGGTGGTTTAAAAAAAGTAAAAATGAATATGTGCACGCATTGTTTACGCTTTTTTGTCTTTCTTTTTCTGAAACTCCAAATCAATCTTTTACGTCCAAACTGTATGTTTAATAAATGTGCACAATTTATTCGTCAGCAGTAGAGCAAAATTCATCCACAGCTGTATTGCTCCAATCAAAAGAAAACCATCTGCAGTAGAAGTCTGGTCTGCACATGCTGTGATCTTCGCATCTATGGGAAACATTAAAAACAAACAGACAGACTTGCCCTTGATTCCTCCAAATAGAACATCAATATAATGCATTGATTTGAAATACTGATACATGTCATCCTCAGAACTGCCTGGGGTATTACAGATTTGTAGAACGAAGAAAGAGATAATGCACAATGTTATCTTCATGAAAGGAAAAAAGTGTTTATTTTACTGGGCTCTATCATACTCCTGGCACAATGTGGCACCAGGCACAGCACAAGTATGTTTTGCTAGTTTCATCCAGGCGCGGTTATCATTTTCGTGTCCAGCGCCTTGTTGTTTAAATAGCAAATTGCGCAATTGTGCACACAAACATTTTTTTTAAAAATATTAAACATAAAAGGATTGCTCTCTGTAGAAGTTTTTCCGCCTGCAAATTACACCATGTCAATAGCGAACTGGCTTTTAAACGGAATGCGAAATGTGAGATGGGACACATCTCACCTTTTAGACCATGCATGCTGGGTATTTTTCCCATCGTTAAACTAGCAAAAGTTGATACGGACAAACCCTAAGGGCATTTGCGTCATACGCTTTAGACAATGTGCTTAGATCGTTTATATAGGGCCCAATAATGGTGTTAATTTTAATCCTTATTAACAAATATATACAAATATAGTTTGGAATATGTATTTGGTAATTAAGCAGAAAACACCAATGTTGCTTTTTCTTTATTTGACTTGGGGCACCAATAAGGATTTCTCCTGATTAGAGTATAAGGTATGATTTGTTCCATCAGCATAACTAGTTCCTTTCAGCTAAAGAACAGTAACCAAGGTGTGAATCTTGCCTATCAATCATGTGAAGTCAGTTGAACTTTGAAGGTGTTTATCTGAAAATAATGAGCTGAATAAAAGTGCCTGGTGCCTGAATGATTTATCCAGTGATGTTCAGATGTAATTTTGTTTCTGCTTGACAGCTTAATTTATCACCTTTTAAAACCTTAAATCTCAGAGTTTCACTTTCATCTCAAAACCAGTCTGTCATTGTCTCAGAAGAATCCACTGAGTTTGGTTACATGCAAATTAATATCCTGTTTCAAATGTTGAAGCTTTCTGGTAATCATCCCATGCACATGTTTTATTAAGAGTGAAATATATATACCAGCCTTGTCTTGAATACTAAAGATCAGAAATGAGAGCTAGTAAACAATAGCATCAATTTGTGTGCACCTAATGAGCTTATTGTGAAATGTTACATCTGGTCTGTGTATGCTTAGTGACTTATTTATACAGGGTTACCCATAATGGTGCTTTTTGGAGAGACATAAACGGTATATTCTGAATTGCATATTATAAAAATTATATTCTTGACTGTGCTTGTGATTATAATTATTGATGACTCAACCCATCTATTATGTGGGAAATGTAAAGTGCTTGAGGCATTGATCATTGCAGCTTAAATGCACATTATTTCTTATCATATATATATATATATATATATATATATATATATATATATATATATATATATATATATATATATATATATATATATATATATATATATATATATATATATATATATGCAGCTTAGAGACTTCTGTCAAAAACATTTACCAAACAAAATTACCAACTCTCACATTTTGAAAAGTAGCATATAATATAGCAGTGTTATTTTATTTAAGTATAATGCTGTTAATTATAACCTGTTAATTATATTATCCCCTAAAATGGCTTCGTTGTCAGTAGCTTCTACTGTATTTGATAAAGGGATAAATCCAAAGCGGCTTTCAATGACGCTGACCTTTTAATCGACTAACACATGGTGGATTTTATTTGGATTCTAAGTGCCATCGTTTCACCAATTAGAATCACTTTAATACTCTATAGCCAATATTTTGAGTAGAGTGAAGACCAATTAAACAAAGACTGACAAAACACTGACATGTTGGCAAACATTATTGTATTGTCTTCTTTCTTGTCACACAAAGGATTTATAATTTAGGAGCATAATTTGTTTACTGCAGCAAAATAACCATAATGTTACAAATGGCTGATTCTGTGATGGTTTGGCTATTAATGTTAAAATTTTAACTGACAGCAAAGCTGATGGCCAAAACACAGATTTGTTTTTGTGAATTTTTAAAAACACGTCTTTGAAAGAGCTTGTTATTAGTTGAATGCATTTCTCTCTTTCCTTTTCTTTCTTTTTCTTTCTTTCTCTTTCTTTCTTACTATCTGTCTGTCTATATCTCTCTCTATATCTGACAGTGGTCTGTATTTTGAGCTAATTGCCTGCCCGTCTCAGGGGAGATGTAGAGGATAATTTGACGTAGAGGCACAGCCGAAGCTAATAATCCATCCGCTATTTCAAGGTCTGTGGCAGCTGTCAGATATGTCTCTTGTGCTCAGGAGAGGAGAAGATCGTTTTTATTGCCACAGTACCTGCCACTAGCCTATTGCACTTGCCATAGTGAGAGAAGATTATGTAAGGCAACATCACTATCTTAAATGACCAATTCCCACCAAATAATGGTACTTAAAAATTAATTTAAAAGTATCTAATATAATATTTTACTAATAAAAACACAGTTAACAAACACAAATTCCGCTTAAGCCAAATGCAAACTGTAAGAACTGTAGGAAATTGCAACTTCCCGAGAAGAGGACACTTTCTCAGATTAACATCTGAACTGTCTTTTTTGACCTTTGCATCATCATCCGAGACACAAATCTCACCTCAGTATCATCCTAATTTACATCTTTCTTTATTGACCCCCCCCCCCCCCACACACACACACACACACACACACACACACACACACACACACTCATGCGCTCTCTCTCATGCTAAGATTACTTGAAATTCGCCCACAATCTATATATTTTAATATGAACAAGTATCACTATTATATATGTTTGGTATCATTTGAAATGTCTAAGTGCGACTGGTACAAAGGTCTCATTCTCAGAGAAGTAAACCAAAAGGTAACAGGGGTTTTAAGAGTTTGAGATATTTAGCTTATTATGGTGGGTGTGTCTTTGGCCAATTGATCTTTATCTCCTGTCGTCAATACAGGTCTTGATTAATGCCAATCCCCATGTGAACTCATGTTTACATTTGAAAGTTGTATTTCTTGGTCTGTTTATTTAAGGAGAAGTTGCATGGGGGTCAAGTTACGATTTTTCTAAGCATGTAATGCTATGGATTATGTTTCCTATTTCCTTGAAGTCAGGTATACATTTCTTACTTTTTACTTCAGAGCATTTGAGAAGAAAATACTGCTTGTTCAAATTGCTTAATAAAAATAGCTAAAGCAACACAATTGCTATACGTTTTGTCCTAACTTAATTTGGTTGTGTCCACTTAAATATAACTCAAATTGAAGTAAGTTGTAGTTGTGTTACATTAATGATTTGTGTTGCATTAACTGAAAATGGGTGAGGCTTGTTAGTTCCCAGCAGCATGCATTGCATATAGCTAAATCAACAGATAGTCAATGTTGTTATTTTAGATGTAAAAGTGTTATTTTATGTATTTTTGAGCAAGATGAGAAAGGGGGGACTTGTAAAAGAAAGGGATTGTATTTTATAGTGTTTAATATTCAATTAAGTTGGAATTATTAGAACAATTTAAAGGAAGTGTGGCAAAAACTGGTACTGCAATCACTCTTCCCACTCTCCCTTCCCCTGACTCGAGGTTGCCAGATATGCTGCAGCATCAGCAGGAACATTTGTAGCTGCAGCTGTGCTAACTAGAGCAGATCTGGCAACCCAGATGCCCAAACACTACTGATTTTGTGATTGGTCGATAGGTAGAGGGTGGCGCTTCAGGCCAAAACACAACATGTCAACATCAACATCAGTTGAGGGCTGCAACAACAACTTTTGACAATATCTTGGCCTGACTACTGTTGTTAGTGATATAAGTATTTTAATTTGAAGTATTTGATTTCTTAATATTTAGTGACATATCAGGACCATTTTATGATTAATTGAAATACATTTCTTACATACAGTTCCTTTAAATTACAGTGGGTTACCATTTTGGAGAAGAGTGGAGCATTTGTGTGGAGCTATGGATTGATACAGCTAATGTCAAAACAGCTTTGCTAAAAGACCTTTTAATGCTTAGCATTTATGATGTTATAACTAGCTATAAGTTTTTTATTTATTTATTTTTAACATTAAAATATATTAAACTGAAGTGTATGAATGAATATATGATTTTGAATGTCTGAATTATGTCAGGGAGCCATATACAATTAACTTCCAGACTACTCAACTGGATCATAGAGGGTGTTTTCACACTTGGATCTTCTTTAAAAGAACCAAACTCAGACTCCTTTAAGTGGACCGAGATGTGAACCAGATGAAAAAGGACCCAGTTCTCTTTACGTTCACACTGTCTCTGTACATTAAAGAGGACTCAGATCCTTTTTCGTCCACTTTAGTAAGAATGTGGTCTCAGGCCCCTTTGTGTTCAGACTGTTCCTTTTTGGATCTATTCCAGATCAGTGTTCGATGGCAGACCCTATGGTCTTCAACATTTTATCCCATTCACTTAAATTGTTTTTAAAGATATTTGCTTGTAAAGATTAGGCAATTTTTTATAGCATTGCTCCAATTGCTGTTGAATAAAGTCATTTTTTTTTTTTTTTTTTACAAAAAAAAAAAAATATATATATATATATATATATATATATATATATATATATATATATATATATATATATATATATATATATATATATATATATATATATATTAAAAAAAATCAATTCTACATATTATTGCACTAGCTATATCACACACCCACCTTTTGTAAAAAACATTCATTTTGAATAGTTGTCCTTGATTCATGTTTATTTTTTTTGTAGAAGGCAATGATAACATCAGCATACAAAAATAAACAATACAATACAATGATAAAAGAAAGATGGCAATTAAATAAACTGCTTTAAATTTTCCTGGTAAAATATAGGTAGGCTATGTCTAAAAGCAGAATGGAATAATCACATGAATAAATAAAACGTCTCGGTTACGTATGTAACCCTAGTTCCCTGAGGGAACGAGACGCTGCGTCGAAACGCTGTGAGAACGCCTCTGTCTAAATGCGTCGTGAAGCGCCTGTAGAACCATTCCATCGGAAAAAAGATCGATCGTCGGCGTGATGACGTCATCGACCGGAAGCTATAAAACGTCCGTGAAAACAAACAGGAACTAACTTCTGATAAAGCCTGAAGTAAGTGATCACGGACACGCCGGGAGTATGGCAAAGCGACGCAGCGTCTCGTTCCCTCAGGGAACTAGGGTTACATACGTAACCGAGACGTTCCCTTTCGGGGAACTCGAGCTGCGTCGAAACGCTGTGAGAACGCTTATACCCACATCGCCATAGGACCAAGTGTCTCGTATGTGTGAAGCCGAAGCGCACACGGTTACGAGAGTACCTGTGCCCCTACAGTAGATGCCAGGTCTAGTTCGTAGAACCTGACAAAGGTAGAAGGAGACGACCAACCGGCCGCGTTACAGATATCATGGAGGGAAGCCCCCGACAAAAGTGCTTTAGAAGCAGCCATACCCCTGGTTGAGTGCGCCCGGACAGCCAGTGGAGACGGCTGCCCGGTAGCTTCATAAGCAAGTGAGATGGCCTCGACCACCCACTTGCTCATCCTCTGCTTGGATACTGGGGCCCCCTTCTTAGGGGGTCCAAAGCAAACAAACAATTGTTCAGTTTTTCTCCACAGGGCAGCTCTGTGGACATAAGTATCCAGTGCCCTCACAGGACACAGCAGATTTAATCTTTCCTGGTCTGACGTCGTAAATGGAGGAGGACAGAAGGCTTGTAGAGTGATGGGGCCCCGTGGGCTCGTAGGAACCTTGGGGACATAACCCGGCCTGGGATGCAGAAATGCTTTCACCATCCCTGGCGCGAACTCTAGACATGAGGGCTCTACCGACAGAGACTGAATATCTCCTATCCTTTTAAGAGATGATATGGCCAAAAGGAAGATGGTTTTTAGAGTGAGGAACTTATCCGAAACCTCCTCCAGAGGTTCGAACGGAGGTCCGGACAAGCCCCTCAAAACAATGGCCAAGTCCCATGCCGGGACCCTCGAGTGCATAACTGGCCTCAACCTTAATGTGCCACGAAGGAAGCGTGTAATTAGAGGGTGTCTTCCCAAAGACACTCCACTGCAAGGGACGTGGACAGCACCCAAGGCCGCCACGTACACCTTAAGTGTGGAGGGGGTCAACCCTGCAGAGAACCTCTCCTGCAGGAACTCCAGCACTGTACCAACCGGGCAGTTAACTGGATCCCACTGGCGTTCTCTGCACCATGCTGAGAAAAGTCTCCATTTCAAAGCGTACAGCTTCCTTGTGGACGGAGCTCTGGAGTGTAGGATGGTCTCTACGACCTCGGCCGAGAGACCCTCCTCTATGAGCCTAGCCCCCTCAGAGGCCAGGCCCACAGTTTCCACATCTCTGGGCGTGGGTGCAGGAATCTCCCGCCCGCCTGAGAGAGTAGATCCCTCCTGGTCGGAATCTCCATCGGAGAGCCTTCCAGGAGAGATATCAGGTCCGCAAACCATACTCGGGTCGGCCAGTTCGGAGCCACTAGAAGTACCTGGGCCCCGTCCCGGCGTACCCTCTCCAGAACTCCTGGAAGCAGGACAATCGGGGGGAAGGCGTACAGAGGCAGCCTCGGCCACTCCTGTACCATGGCATCCAGCCCCAGCGGGGCCGGATGGGTCAGAGAAAACCACTGCGGGCAGTGAGAATTCTCCGCCGAAGCGAACAGGTCTATCTCTGCCTTCCCATAAACCTTCCAAAGGAGCTCCACCACCTCTGGATGGAGTCTCCATTCCCCGGGCCTCGGCCCCTGTCTCGACAGGCTGTCTGCTTCCTGATTCAGGGCCCCCAGGATATATACTGCCCTGACTGACAGCAACTTCCCTTGGGCCCACAGGAGGATCCGATGTGCCAATTTGTCCAACGGACGAGACTTCAGACCCCCCTGGTGGTTTATGTAGGCCACCACGGACGTGTTGTCTGTTCTGACTAGTACATGGTGGCCCCTGAGGTCGGGCAGGAACTGTTTCAATGCAAGAAACACTGCGAGCATCTCTAGCCGATTTATGTGCCAGTGCCGCTGATGCTCCTGCCATAGACCCTGGGACGAGCGACCACTCATGGTCGCCCCCCAGCCCGTGAGAGAGGCGTCTGTCGTTAGCGTTACGCGACGAACAAGAGCCCCCAACACGGGACCCTGAGATAAAAACCTCGGGTTTTTCCACATGACCAGAGCACGTAGGCATCGCCGCGTGACTTTGATCGTGCGGAGCGGATTTCCCCTCGGGGAGAACCCTTTTGTCTTGAGCCACCACTGCAGTGGCCTCATGTACAGTAGGCCAAAAGGTATCACGTTGGACGCTGCTGCCATGAGACCTAACAGTTTCTGGAACTGTTTCACAGTGACGGCTCGGCCTAGCTTCTGTTCTTTGGCGGCTGCCAGGATCGATGCTATGCGTGTTGGCGATAATTGCGCCCGCATAATTACCGAGTCCCAGTTCACACCCAGAAAAGTGGTTCTCTGAGCCGGAGAAAGCACACTCTTCTTGGCGTTCAGCCTCAACCCCAGCTTCGACATATGGGCGAGAACAGCATCTCGATGCTGAACCGCCATCTGCTCTGTATTCGCTAGAATCAGCCAGTCGTCGATATAGTTCAATATGCGGATGCCCTGTAGACGCAGCGGCGCCAGAGCTGCATCCACACACTTGGTGAACGTGCGGGGTGACAGTGCTAGACCGAAGGGAAGTACACGATATTGGTATGCCTCTCCCCCGAAGGCAAACCTCAGGAACTTCCTGTGATGTGGAAGGATGGAGACATGAAAATACGCATCTTTGAGGTCTATGGTGACAAACCAATCCTCCGATTTGACCTGCGCTACAATCTGTCTGAGTGTAAGCATCTTGAATTTGAGCTTGGCCACCGAGCGATTCAATAGCCGCAGATCTAATATCGGGCGTAAGCCCCCATCCTTCTTCGGCACGATGAAGTAACGGCTGTAAAAGCCAGACTCCCTGCTGGGAGGGGGAACCCTCTCTATAGCCCCTTTTTGCAGGAGTGTCTCTACTTCCTGTGCCATTACCAGAGCCTGCTCCGGGCCCACCTCTGTAGGCAGGACACCGCAGAAAGGAGGTGGCCGACTTCCGAATTGAATGGCGTACCCCCTTTCTATTATCTGCAGGACCCAACGAGATATATTTGGTAGACGTTTCCACTCGTCTAGAAAATCTACTAAGGGAACCAGCCTCTCGAGGCTGGCCTCTGGTATATTTTGAGCAACAAGCACAGTGCCCTGAAGCGGCGGACCGGCAGGGAACAACTGACTTGACTGCTCGGGGACCCCCCGAAGGGGGTGCGGACCACCCTCGGGTGGCCCGCGGAGACCGACTGCGCCCCGGCATTGCGGCGGGGTTGGCAGCGCGGCCCCCCGAGGGTGCCGTAGGGAAACGGGTACCGTAGGCAGGGGTAAGCACCGTTTCCCTACGGGGGGAACCACCCTCAGCGTCCTGACGCTTCTGGCGTCAGGAACGCTTCGACGAGGCCTTCTTGGCGATCAGGACTGTCCGCAGATCAGCCCTGCCCCTCGAAGGCCTCGTCTGAGAGCGCCGCCCCTCGTCCCCACGCTGAGGGGGAGCTCGGGCAGCGACGCTCTGTTTCTGTTGAGCCCTGTAGGAGGAGCTCGTACTCGGCTTGGGCTGCTTGGTGGTATCAGCAGCAGCCCCAGGGACCTGGACCCGGAGAGGGAGGAACTGCTTGAGCGCCGCAGCTTGCTTTTTCGACTCCTGGAACCTCTCGGTGACAGTGTGAACTGCGTCACCGAAGAGGCCTCCAGGAGAAAGCGGCGCATCGAGCAGAAAGGCTTTCTCCCTCTCCTTGATGTCTGTGGGGTTTAACCATAGATGCCTCTCCGTAGCCACCAATGCTGCCATGGAGCGGCCAACACATCTGGCCGTCTCCTTGGTGGCCCGGAGAGCTAGATCGGCTGATGATCTTAATTCAGCGATAATATCACCCCCCACAGCATCACTACCGTCCAAATCCCTCAGCAGGTCAGCCTGGTATGCCTGCACGATAGCCATCGTGTGCAGGCATGCAGCCGCTTGACCCGCCGCCGAGTACGCTTTACCCACCATCGCCGACGTTGTTTTTAGAGGTCTGGTGGGTAAAGTCGGGGCCTTCAGGGACGATGCCGAGGAAGGCGAGAGATGGCTCGCAAGCGTCTCTTCAACCTTTGGCATCGCCCCATAACCATACTGTCTCAGCCCGCAAATGTTGCTGTAGACCGAAGTCTGCGGGCTGAAGACACGATATGAAGCCGGTCTCTTCCACGATCTTGCCACCTCGGTGTGCAAATCGTGGAAGAACGGCAGGCCCCGTCGCTGAGGTTCTGAAGCGCGAGACGGCAGGAAGCGTTCGTCTAGCTTACTATGACGTTTTCTTCCTGCCTCAGATCTTTCAGTGGGCCAGTCGATGTTTAATCTGGCCACTGCTCGCGTCAAAACCTCAACTAGCTCCTCACTAGCAGGGGACTGAAGTGGCGAATCTTCAGTATCGATACTTTCAACGTCCACCTCCTCAGAGCTGGACAGATGAAGTACCGGCGGCTCTCTCGGGGGGGAAGAAACCGCCATGCGTGCTTCCATGCCCCGAGAAGAACCGCTGGATGGAGCAGGTGAGGGCAGAGATAAGGCAGCGCCCGTCTCTAACCCCTCTGCAACATCCAATTGTGATCCCCACGACTGCAGCCTCCGCTCCGCCTCGTCGGCAGCGGGACCAGAGCCGCGGGGAACACGAGCCGAGGCACCCTCCTCGAAGAGTGCCCGGCGGGAGCGCAGCGTTCTCAGTGGCATACGCTCACAGTGCTCGCAAGCAGCCCCCTCGAGGGCTGCCTGGGCATGCTGCGCTCCCAAGCATGCAACACAGAGAAGATGTGTGTCCCCGCCCGTGATGTAGCGTGGGCAGGGAGGAACACACTTTCTGAAATTGCTGCTTTCACTCGCCATTCTATCTATTTTATTTTCTCTTTTTTCTGTTAATATATAGAATATTTAACAAAAAGGGTGGAAAATCTCTGCTTTCTTGTATAATAGACAGACAAAAACACCAAATAGACAGACAGGTTCACACAGATCGCTTGCTGAAGGCTCAGAAGCTAGTTCCTGTTTGTTTTCACGGACGTTTTATAGCTTCCGGTCGATGACGTCATCACGCCGACGATCGATCTTTTTTCCGATGGAATGGTTCTACAGGCGCTTCACGACGCATTTAGACAGAGGCGTTCTCACAGCGTTTCGACGCAGCTCGAGTTCCCCGAAAGGGAACTGCATTCTTCACTGTGTACGGCACTGATTCTTATATTAGGCTAGTAATGCAGATGTTTACATTCACTTATGACAAAATTACCTGTTCATGTGAAACTTGTGTTTTTGACACTTTAATATAAATACAGTAAGATGCTAAAGATTGCGTTTAGTAGTACACGCACAGTGACAGCTGGCTTCTGTGCATGCACATTTTAGGTGCTCGTAACACCATTTTAAACTGGCAAGGCGCACAGCCGCATTTCTCTTACACAGTTCGGAAGTGGCTGAAATTGCAATAAACAAGTGTAAGTTGTGAACAAATAATTTGTAGAGGTTTGCCATAAGAACCAGCCATGATGAACAGCTGATTTGGACGTAGACATTTGATGACCAAACTACATTTGAATTCGCAAACAGAAAAATCAAGTATAAGCCCAGAGCGGTTTGTGTTCAGACTGCATGTTTTTAGGGAAGGGTACCATAAGATGAGATCGAACCGTACCCAGACCACCTCCCGAGATGGTCTCGGCTCGGTTCACTTTAAAGGGGTCTGAGATCGTTTGGAGTGTTCACATATGGGTGAAAAGTCACGCAAACCGCACTCAGACCCCTGAAAAGGACCACGCGTGAAAACACCCTTAAAATGTATTCATTCCATGATGATTAAGTTACATGAACAAATTATGTTTGTTTAACTTAATTGATTCGTGTGGGACCAATGTACACAATTAAATCATGTAAATCCAATTGTTTTATTCTTTCTCTGAAATTATTGATTGTGGTGCATTACGATCTATCCAATGTTACCTAGGTAAGGTTAGTAACGGTCTAAAATTTCAGCTAACTCTGACATTAGTTCAAGTGTACTTAAAAAGGCTAAAAAGAAATTTCTGTTTAGGACAACACTAATGTTGATCAGCTCTGTTTAAGGTAAAGTTACTCTAGCTAAGTGTAAGTTGGTAAGTTGGTAACCATGACCAAACCAAAGCTACCATCAGAAGAGTAATGTTGGTTATATCTGTAGTAGTGGTCATGACCTCTGATTAGAGATAATGTTATTTTAATTCAAGTGTACACAGATCTATGGGGACTAACAGTGTAGTCATTTACCTCTGTCTAGGGACCAGGACTGGCAAGTTTGTAACTGTGGGGACGCATAATGAACGACCGGTGCGGGGGCCCTGTGCAACTCTGTGAACAGAATGAATAATCTCTGTGAGAGTAAAGAGTTAAACAAATTAATCAAATGTGTAGTTACATTTTTATACAAATGACCCAATAACCAATCAGCATTCTAACCTAAATTCAATGTCATGATAAAATGGAGTCAGATAAAGTAGGCAGAATTACTTTGCCTCACTGAACATGGAAGAAACCTTCACTCACCGATCGTAAGCTTTCATTTAGACAATTGGGCGGACCTCACAACACTGTAACTCAGCAGGTCTTCGTGAGATTGACAGTTTCTAGTTTTCTGCTGTTGTGGAGTGCACTTTGGATAACTTATCGCAGTCTATTACATGTGTCAATACATCATTCTCCCACCTCGTCTGTAGTTACAGTACTGAAATTCATTCTCACACACAGTAACATGAGAAAATGTGTCTGACACAGTGCAGTTGACATTGGCAGCAGTTTGATGGGCCTTTTTTTGGCTCCTGCTTCCCATTGCCTTGGCCTCCTCATTTGCACTTTGTTGCTTCTGCAGTTTTATTGGCTGTTGCTCATTGCTGTTTTTTTTTTGGTGGTCGGCACACCTCATGACTGGTCAGCCATATTTTAAATCAGTGTGTCGTAAGTGGCATAGTGACTGTGTGTGTGTGTGTGTGTGTGTGTGTGTGTGTGTGTGTGTGTGTGTGTGTGTGTGTGTGTGTGTGTGTGTGTGTGTGTGTGTGTGTGTGTGTGTGTGTGTGTGTGTGCGTGCGTGCGTGTGTGTGTGCATTTTATTCTCAGACTACATCTCAGAAATCAAAGAAAGGTGTTGTTAAGAACATATTTGAGAATTTCAGTTCTCTAAAAGACTTTCATAGTTTTAGATCCAGACAGCTTATTTTCCCTCATGTGTTCTCTCCAGAGGGATGGTGACTGGAGGCCATATTAACACTTGCCACCTTTAAGCTAACACGTGCTTCAATTAGAAAATCAGTTAATCTCAAAATTCCCTTTAATCCTCTGCAACAAATCATGTGCGCTTTTTACATTCACTTGGCCAATCTCTGGTTAACTGGATGAGAAAAAATTGCTTAGGTACTCTTGAAAAGATTACATTAAAAGGATAGTTCATGATGAAATTCACATAATTTACTCATTCTTAATTTGTTCAAAATTCCATAGAATTATTTCTTCTGCTGAAGATATTTTGAAGAATGTCAGTAACCAAACAGTTGAACTCCATTGGTGCTTGCATACTCCCATGGGTGTCGGAACCATTGCATGTGGGACAAGACTCACCCACTTTTTATGACCAATTATATTGGACCCACTCACTTTTATCTCTAATTCAGCACATGTCTGTTTATCTAGCCCTAACTGATAAAAACATATTATATTAAGACGTATACTAAATAGTTAGATGCTTTATTTCCAGTTTTCTCAATTTTTATACATTTTTACTGAAAATAAAGGCCTTCCAATCTGATATGTGATGGGAAAAGGGAGTAGAGCAAATTCAGCAAAAGGTGATTCAAACCTTGGGTCGATTTGCATCAATGTCAATTGCATGATGCCATGTGTCTTACCCCTATACTGGGTAAACCCAGCCTTTTAACAGCATCTTTTATTGGTCTTGAGAGAGGAAATGACATTGGTGTCGATGAAGGCCTGCCTGAGCCATCGGATTTCAACAAAAAAATATCTTAATTGGTGTTCCGAAGATGTCTTACGGACAAGGTCTTACGGGTGTCAAATGACATGAGGGTAAGTAATTCATTACATAATTTTTATTTTTGGGTGATCTAACCCTTTAGACTCACCCATATTCTTAGGACGTATGGTGAATGCCTCTCTTGAGGTCGTTCCACAGAATCTCTATTCTGTTGAGGTCTTGGCTATAACTAAGCCTCTCCAAAAGGTGGATTTTATGTCTTCGAAGCTATTCTGTTGTAGATTTACTTCGATGTTCAGGGTCTTTATCCTGCTGCATCACCTAGCTTCTTCTGAGCTTCATCTTGCAGACATCCACCTTGAGATTATCCTGTAGGATATCCTGATAAACTCGGGAATTAATTTCCCCCTCCACAATGGCAAGCGGTCCAGGTCCAGAGGCTGCAAAGCAAATCATGATGTTTCCTCCACCATACTTTATTATGCTTTCATGCGAGGATGTTTTCATGTTGGTATACCGTTTTCTTTTTACACCACAATAGTACTGCATGTTCTTCCTAAACAATTCAATTTTTTTGTTTAATCTGTCCACAAGACATTTTCACAGTAGTGTTGTGGAGAGTCAAGGTCGCCTTTGAAAAACTTGAGTCCTGCTGCAATGTTTTGTTTGGAGACCAATGCTTGTTTCGGGGTGTCCTTTAATGCATACCATGCCTCAATGTTCTAAGTATGGTTGACTCATGAACAGAGATGTTAACAAGCTTCAATGAATCCTTAAAGTCCTTAGCTTTTACTCTAGGGTTCTTTTTCACCTTATTGAGCATTCTGCATTGTGCTTTAGAGTATCTGTGCACCCACTTCTATAGAGAGTAGCCACAGTACCATATCGCCTTTATCTATAGACAATTAGACTAACTGTGAACTGATTAATATCTAAAGTCTTTGAGATTATTCTATAAACCCTTTCCAGCTACATGCATATCAACAACTCGTGGTCGTAGATCTTCTGAGATCTCTTTTTGTGAGCTACAGCTAATGTGAGGCACAGCTCACATTAGCTAATGCTCCTTTTGAATAGCACACTGACACTGACAGTCAATTTAGAGCTAAACCACACCTTTATTCTCATTTCATTGTTTGGACTACTGGTTTTCTAACTCCACTTGGCATTTAGTGACACCAGAAGCCTAGTGTTTCACTTAACTTTTTCACCATCACTTTGTAGATTTAATGTGTGCTCAAAAAGACATGACATATGATGATTTTGTTTTATCAGCTTAGAGATATTGTGTTTGTTAATTTTTGTGACTTTGGTGAAAACCAAATCAAATGTCATGGCCAATTTATGCAGAAAACCAAAAACATGTCAATAGTTCACTTTTTCTTGCAACTGTATATGTATAGAGCTCTCTGTACTGCAAATGCTAAAGAACTAAAGATAGATCGACAGCTCTCTGCTTGCAGTATGTCAGTCACACTCGCACACAAACATTTTTTTTTTTTTAACAAATCATATGTCATTAATAGTTTACTTCTACGGTTTAGTATGACTGCATTCACCTCAGCATTGAACCATATCAGAGTTCACATGAACCGAACCCCAGACCACCTTTTTAAGCTGACTCAGGTATGGTTCGTGGGTGCGCACCTCTGCTCGCAAGACAGGTTCACATCATACAAACAAACCAAACTCTGATGCCAGTCGAACCTGGGTATGCACCAAAAAAAAAAAATAGTGTGAAAGCACCCTAAAAAAAAAAAAAAAAAAAACTATATAATGCTACTATAGCAGCAAATCGGCATATTGCAATGACACAGAAGGATCGTGTGAAACTAAAACCTAGGGTAATGAGGCTGAAAATTCAGCTTTAGCATCACAGGAATAAATTACATTTTAAAATATATTAAAATATAAAAGTTATTTTAAATAATTATAAGTAATAATATTTAGCAATACAAAAATATCAAATAAATTCAGCCTTGGTGAGAATAAGAGACTAATAAAAATATCTTACTGACCCCAAACGTTTAAAACGCTAATGTAAACACATTTCTTTAAGTACTGAAAAGTATAGCTGAACATAATTAAATGAATCCATCCATCCATTCTCAATATCACTTATCCTCTCCAGGGTCGTGGGAGGCTGGAGCCTGTCCCAGAATTTCAGGCCTTCGGCAAGGAAACACCCTGGACAGGGGGATAATTAAATGAATAATTACATAATAGGTTAAATTAAAATGAATGCATTTAGTGAATTTAGTCTCAAGAAGCTCTGTTTTTATGGTGTATCTATGTAGATGTGTGAGGTTTGAAACTAAAAGTTATATAATGCAACACGATCTCATGGTAAGTACGAGTGTGAAATCTCGTGGAATGGATGCAAATGCTGCGCAGTTTTTCGCGGCATATGATACGCACTATGGTGTGCATATTACACGCTCTTGGGTAGAATTAGTGTGTTGGGGTGGGAGGTTTGTACGTATAATAAGCCATAAAGTATGTATCATATGCACGCAAAAAAACGCGTACCATATGCATTCCACAAGATTGCACACTCGTACTATTTATATGCATTTTCGTGAGTTCGGGCTCATATAATGAGACCCTAGTTTTATCTTTTATTGACCGATGTTTAAATGAGTTTTAATGTTACAGTAGGGCTGAACAATTTTGGAAAACAATCTAATTGCAAATTTTTAGCTCTTTATCTTATTAATTATTCGACAGACAATCAATATATAATTTCATAGTAGCAGTGGTAATGGCACCTCACAATCTTATTCTGATTCCAAAACAATTTCTAATCTACTTTTCCATATTAATCTTTTAACCATTTTTTAATTACATATGTAATTATAAGTACTTTTTCGTGAAGGTGAAGATTTCAAATCAGCCTTTTGTCAGTAAGTTGCTTATTTTTAATATATAAGCCCACTGCATTCTAAACAGCATAAATGCTGCCTTCGTAGAGCATATAAGAAAAATACCAGAGAGCGAGAACACAAACTGCAAGCGTAACATCAAGCTAAACGTGCGTTTCTCATGACACATGATATCTTGTCCAACGAAGCCTGTGAACGTCCTTGAAATTCACTTCAACCTTTCCAAACTTTATTCTGATTATTGTATGGTTCAAGTGGGGTGTGTGGAGTATATTTGTGTATGAGAGAGAGAGAGAGAGAGAGAGAGAGAGAGAGAGAGAGAGAGAGAGAGAGAGAGAGAGAGAGAGAGAGAGAGAGAGAGAGAGAGAGAGAGAGAGAGAGAGAGAGAGAGAGAGAGAGAGAGAGGAAATTGAAGCAAGCACAATACAGGTGTTTCTAAAGTGCACAAACTAAGGTTACACTTTATTTCGATAGTCCACTTTAAACATTATACTAACTATATGTAACTTTGAAACTACATGTCAACTAACTCGTATTAGAGTATTAGTAGACTGTCAGTAGACTGGTAGGTTATGGTTAGGTAGGTGTTAGGGTTCGGGTTAGTAGAATAAGTTGAATCGTAGTTGCCAAGTTACTTATACTCAGTAGAATGTCTGTTTGGGGACCAACAAAATAAAGTTTTAGTAAATATTAATCAGACATTCTACAAATACTCTAATGACAGTTAGTTGATATGTAGTTGCAAAGATACTTTTAGTTAGTAGAATTTCTTAAGTGGACTTTCAAAATAAAGTGTTACCCAAACTAATCTCAGAATCCTAGGAGAGAGTCTTTTCTCCCACCCGTCTTGCAGAGTATGACCATCACAATATCAGATATATTAAACATAAATTGTTCTTTCCTGTAGACCAGGCCTATAGGCTATGTGTAGCATGCCAAGTTGATGCTTCCTCTGCAGACTGATTTACTCTTGTGCATCACATGACCAGACTATAATCACAGCCTTTGCGGTTCAAAAAATGTGTTTTATCATGTTGAGATATTATCATTTAGCTCTAATTTACAGTATTTTCCGGAATGTATTTTGCTAGGCTACCCGTTGTGCTTAAACAACAGTGAAATTATTTGCAAGGAAGTTCATATTAGGACATACTGCTATCAAGTATGAAGCAGAACGTGGCTTTCTCACAAGTGAAAGTGGTGCACAAAACTCTTTCTAAAAACACTGAGGGTTCAACCTGCCAATCCTGCATCTGATGGACATGATTTAGACAATACATAATCATTGATAAGCAGGGAGCATTATTACCAGGCAATCAGAGCAATGGACACTCATTTATCTTAATCATCTTCATTGTCTTCTTTCTCTTCTGTTCTAAAGAATGAATCAGTGGACTTCAAAACATCATCAACCCTTTCACCATTGCCTTTCAATCCATTCATAAAGCCAAGTTTGGAACATTAATCCAACTTTTCTGTTAAAGTCTCCAATCGTCAATTAACGTGCTTGGTGAGTCTAGCAGGGATGAATGGTCAAGGACAATAATACTTTCTTTTTTTTTTCTTTTTCTTTTTTTCAGAAGTTACATTTACCACAGCGGTGGAACTCATTGTGCAAGTTTTCTGGAAGGTTCTCATCCCTGCGGAAGAAGAGCTTAGGTGACTCGGGAGAGAGTCTTGTTGTTCATTTTAAGAAATCATTCTGAAGACTATGTTCTGCATCATGGCCTCTATTCTTCCTTTGTTCCAGTCATTTTTGCCCTTTATTTGCTCATAACTGATGCCCGATGTCTCAGCAGAGACACTTCAGTGATCCTTGGCCCCCTGGAGTTCGATCACCTTATCTGCCATGGGCACATTTCCTTGGGGAAATTTTCCACGTACTACCTTGGACCTTTCTCCAACAAGAAGAAGGCTGCACATGTTCTCTATCTCCAACAACCACTCTGTTGCTTATCAAGACAGCTAAACGGATAAACACAGCTTGACACCATAGGTTCTGCTTCCTCTCTTCTCTGATTCATTGTCTTGTTTTATTGGACTGTTGGGAAAGCGCATACTTATTGCGTTGAACTAGAGGTTAGCCTCAAATTGTCATTACTTCCCCCACCTCCGCACTTCAGTTTGGCACTGAGCACAGAAGCCTTGAGTTTAGAACCAGACAAGGTGAAATGTGTTGTCTGATAATTAGTTAGTAAGGCCAGCAGGGGCCAACTGGGCTGAATGTCAGTGCCTCCTCTTTGCCTGTATGTTCTGTTTTAAGTTAAACACTGTTCCCTCCTATAGCTTAACCTCACACTAGGTTCCTGTTATGGTGTGAAATTGTGCTTCATTTTTCTACTATTATACATTGTGTTTTGAAGTAAGACAAGGTTTAGGCTATTCTGTCTTTTATTTAAGGAATGGTTGTTTTGATACAACATCGGCTTCAGAAATGTCGATATCTGAAAATGTCACTTTAGGTTGTTTCCAAGCTGCCATTGGTGCGACTGACATGTGCATAATCAGATCCCATTGTGCAAAGCAGATGCAATGTTTTGCCCTTATTTTGGGTTGGTAGGCAGCGAGGACACTGAATATGTAAAAGCTTATTGAACTTCTGCTTGAGTGATTTCTCTTAATTATTCAAATAATCAGATTCAAGAGGACAGAGAGGCAGAATTTAATGGATTACAACAGCCCATTTCTCTGCGGGCCCCCTCTCTCCTCCATCGTCTCACTCCATCCCGCTGATGCTCAGAGCAGCTGGACTTGCTGTAATGTTTGTGCCATGATGGGTGGAGGGCGGGGGCTGAATAATGGCAACCAGGGAGCAAAGAGGTATTAGAAGAGATCGATAGCTGGCAACCCAGAGAGCCAGCCCATAATCTCCGTCAGCCATGTAGGAAAGTACATTATTGCGACTACAAAGCCTATTAACAAACCCACAGGTCGTGCATTATTGAAATGGTGGTGGTTTTATGAGGCTCAATTCAAAGAGGAAAGGAAGGAAAAAAGGGACAAACATAAATTATGCAGCCTCTCCATGATCTGTGCAGCAGCTTTCTCTTGAAAATATTGCTTTTGTTTTGGCTTTAATTGGATTCATAGTTTGAAAGCTTTGTCAACTGGCAATTTTGTGTGTGCGCGTGTGTGTGCGCCTGGGTCTAGTCTGTGTAGATACTTAAGCGGTTTAGCGGTATTGCCCATTAGTCGATTTCCGAGAGAGAAAGAGAGAAGAAAAGCTCCCAGAGTAGGAGAAACTTAGACATTGCTCTCTCCTACTGTGGCCTGCGGCTTAGTGGTTAGTTGATATTCAAAAGCCATTCTCTGACAATATAGATCTACCATTCATTATTGTGTCATTATATTATTTGCTGACATGCCTTGTTTTATTTTGGAGGCCTAAAATTGCGTTTTCTTTCCACCATAGTTTGTCCAGCTCATTATTATGTTGTTTTGAGGAAATTGAGCTGTATGACACAATACATAATTCAATTTAAAATCTGTTGGTAACATAAATGTTCAAATTAGACTAAATTACAGCAAAAACTACATTTTGTTAAAAGTATAATAGTTGCTTAAAGACTAAGAATTTCTCAGAATAGCATGTAACAATTGCTGTAGCTGGCATTTACACTGCAAAAAAAATGCTCTTCTTAATCTAGTCTAAATTTCTAAAATGTATTAAATCAAGATGCATTTACTAGATAAGTTAAACAACATACAATATTTTTTTCTTGTTTTGTTGAAAATAAAATCAAAATGAAAATGTTTCTTGATTTAAGAATTATTTGTAAATAGAAATACTAAATAAGAAGAGCATTTTTTGCAGTCTATTATACACGTATAGAAGAAATGGTTCTGTAAAGAGTAGGTGCGATACATTTCAGTAGAGTGCAGTGCAATTCTGGATAGTAAACCCTGATCTGGTTTGCATTTCCACTGCCAACAGTACCCTGATGATAGGCGTGGTGTAGTGATCGTTGTAATTCTCACAGAAAGAAGAAAGCGACACCGTAAACAACAATGGATGACATATATAGCAGATCTTGTTCTTGCTTCTCAGCGTGTGGCTGTTTTCACAAGAAGAAGACACACTTTCTTTGAGCCAAAGCTGCAGGCTGCATGGAAGACTGCCGCCTAAAGAGTATGCACAAGTGACGATTCTCTGTCAACCAGTCAACGTTCTGTAGAGAGTCTAGCTCCATCCTTTAGTATCAGACTACTCTGCTAGATACCTCAACAGAAAGGTGCCAAAAAATGGTATAGTGTAGTTCTAAATTAGCGTATCATTTACAACTTCTGAAGTTGACAACAAAAAATTGTGTACTGAACAGCACCGCTTGGTGGAAACAAGCCATTGATTTATTTATTTTTTCAGTTTGGAACACCCAAAAAAGTTCTATAAAAGTTAATGATTCCATGTTTTGAACCATAAAAAGATTACATATGAAACCCTTTATAAAAAGAACCCAACACAGTCTTTGTTAAAAAGGTTAGTTGTTTGTATATTTCATTTCTTTAAAGTAGGTACGCACCTTTATGTAACGAACCTTTACGAATTTGTTTGGTAATTTGTTTCTTGTGATCCAGGTGCTGTGGGTCCGGAGCAGGAGGGCTAGTTGCTCTTTTGGTGGAGGGTCCTTCTGAGACACAGAGCATGGTTTACAACCTATAGTGGCTGACCCTTGGTTGAAGTGAGTGTGCGTGTGTGTGAAGTGTGGTGCACGTTGTGGATGCTCCCTGACCATCATTGACTTTAGCGACGCGTGACTAGCTCACCCTGCTTTTGGTGACCACGAGCGCTGTGAGTTATCGTCAGTGTCATTCTTGTGATGTGTCTGTGCCAGCAGTGATTTGCCTTTTTAGATGTTCAAGATATAATTTATTCACTCTAACATTTTTATCTTGGCTTAATTAATAATTTTTTTGTAACTCCACATCTCAGAGTCTCTGTCAATGGGGAAATCGAACATGTGTCCTTATTGGGATATTTCTCTGGTTTAGTGACCAGGGTGGCGCGGTCTGCTTTTTCTCTTTGCTCTTTCTCTTCTCTGTACAAAACGTCACATCAGCATTGAGGGAGTGAAGTAGTAACGAGAGCTCGCCACTTCATAATGCAAGGCTTGATCTGGCATTACCAAGACAGCACGTAGATTACGGGTCTCAATAAAATGAGTGTAAACACGCGATCAGTGTTCATGTGTTACTGTTTGGTGCGAGGCATGCAGTCAGGTCCTGAGGGTGCTGGCGGTGTTTATTGAGAATTATCATGACATGTACAGCCGAGAAAAAAGAAAAAGAAGAGTGCGCTTTTCGGGCGTTTCAGCCTCGCGCCTGTGGTCTTTCATCTCGAGGACTTTTGCCGTGGCAGCATGTAGATGACGATTCCTTATGAATAAATAAACTGCATCGACTTGGAGTGATTATGGCTGAATTTAATTCTGAGAAATTTAAATTAAATATTACCTGAATTTGAGAAGTTAGAAATGTTTATTCAGTCTATCATTCAGACCATGTTCATTGATGGGTGATTATGGTGGCATTTAATTCTGAGGAATTAAATGGGATTTATCTGACTTTGAGAAGGTAGATATTGTATGCCTATCATCCAAATCGTGTTCACTTTTCAATATATTAATCTAAAAGACAATCTTCCGGAGAACGATCGAGGTCATAGGCAGTTTTCTGGAAGTCGATGCTGTGATCCGCCGTCTATGATGCTTGGACCACATCGATTTTCAGTAAATGCATGCTGCTCCAGCCGCCTCTAGAAGACTTGCAGCTGGGCAGCAAACGCGTTCCCAAAAATCCTCCCCGACTAAGCTCTGCCGGGTGGCCACTTCAGGGGTTCGCGCAGGAGGCTCGGTGGGTACCGGAGGCCAGCATCGAAAGGCTAGCTTCCCTAGTAGAGTATCTCAGGGCATGGTTATGCCTCCCGAATATATTTACTTTGGCAAAAGGGTGCAGACTGCAGTTCAGTGTTCCAATACTGAGGTTCATCGGTGTGGTCTGGAATGTGGTTTGCCCAGCCCAGTGACAGGTTATGGAACAGGAAGTGTACTCCCTGATTGTAAGGAGGCCCTAAAGTCTATCCCTCCATCAGGTAGGGAGTCCGGCTGTTACGGCCGCTACTTCATTGTTCCCAAAAAGGATGGGAGGTTGCGTCCCTTAACCCCTTAGCGGTCACCCCCCACTTTTGGCAAGGGAGTGCAAAATGACAAAAATAAAATTGTTGCGGCTAATGAGTCCTTCTGACTACATATAAATCAAAGGTATCATTTGAAAGCTGACACTTGACCGTTTACCAGGAAAGACCCATAATTATTCTAAAAACTATCAGTAGAGAGATAAACAAGCTCAAACTAAAATGTTAAATGTTTATTAAAAAGAAAAATACACAAGGCAGAAATATAAATGGACCTGGAAACACATGCAAACTAAAGCCACATGTCTTGTAAATCTATGTTTCAAATTTGAAGTTGATACAAGCAAAAATTACTTGTTTACAAGCATTTAGTTCTGCATATGTCTAGGCACCTTTCCAAAAAGGCCACTTGGAGACTTCAAAGGGACACTTGGTAACCACCTTTTACCAAGAGGTATAACAAGTTTGTTTGATCATTTCCACATATTTTCTCATTCAAATATGGCAAAGCACAATTTATATATTTTCTCTGGTATATTTTTGATCCCTAAATGTTTATAAAATTGCATGCATGTGCAGTTTTTTAAAGAGCTCCAAAAGAACACCAAAGTGACACTTGGTAATGTATAAGACGTTTACCAAAGTCTTTGTTCACTTCGATTCATTTAAAGGTTTAGAATAATGACATACATTGTTTAGCAAATAAAAAGTTTTATTTATATATTGTATATAGCTACAAACAACGGTTTCTTTGTTATTAGCATTCAACACACTGTGATAAAAAAAATCCCAAAACAACCCCCACACAAATGTACTATTTACAAAGTATTACACAGAGTTTGGCAGTTTTTCAAGCCAGGAGAGCTTTAATGTCATTGTTATCAGAGTTGACTGGCAAGTAATGTTTCAAACTATGTCAGATATTGTATTACAAGATGCTGTTCATAACATATATTGACATACATTTACTTTACATATTGAATGCAGTGGCACAAACAGACAGAAAGGGACATTCATGTTAGACAGAGCAACTTAGAGGCAGTGCAGGATTTATTAGTGTATGCATTGCCATGGTAACCTGTGTACCGTGTGCTTCTGAAGGCAGCTAAAGATGCTGCAGCTAGGCAGGGATGTTTTGTCTGTTGTCCAGAGGCCTCTGGTACCCAGTCATCATCTGAAGTTTCAACACTGTTGAATCACACAAAAATGATTAAAAATACACCCAACACAACTGTTTATCTTACACATACAAAGAAATACAGCAATTTTACTCCCATGCCCACTCTATTGTTGTCCTGATGGCACATTTACACCAGTTTACAGATTTTCTATTCAAAGTTTCATTAACATACAGTGATCTACCTTCATACCCACTCTATTGTTTCCCTTATTTAAAAACTTTTACATTACCAGCTAAAGACTGCATTCAGACAATAATGATACCACACAACATTTTCTCCTCTCACAAAACTACTTGCTTTTCATTATTTGCTTACTCAAAACTAGACAACAAAAACTCACTAAATGTAACGTTAGACACTTACCGATCTAAAACAGGATCGAGACCTTCCAAAAACATATCCTCTTCTCCAGAGACGACACTGGATACAGCACTCTCTTCTGAATATTCCATATTTTCTTCATCACTGCTTTGCAGCAATTTTTCCAATGCAGCAGCAGGAGAAAATAACTTCTGTCCTCGACGGAGCCGTTGCAGGCTAATGTTTACAGAGCGAGCGCTAGTGAGCAGGTGTAGCAGGAAAACCTCTGTACGTCACAAGGGGCGTGTGCGTAATTTTCCAGGATTCAAATGGTTACGCAAACAAAAATACCATGTAGTTCACGCGAGATTATGCTAATCCACACATGGGCGTATTCGTCATTGCAAAGGCTACTTGTTAGATGACAACACAAGACTTTCCCATTGCTGTTGTTTTTTGTTTTTTTTTTTGCTTGTTTTTTTACCAAACAGATTTGCCTGTGCATAATCATGCGTCACCAGAATAGCCTGTCATCTTTCAATATTTTCTAAAATTGCGTGGCTAGTTTCCATCAAATATATTCTGGGCTGATCTCATTCGATTCCAGACACTCTACTAAATACATCGATGCATAACATTACATTAAATAATGCGCTTGATAACCAGCAGCCATATCACCCTGAAGCCCAAGATTGGTTTCCCACTGAAGCTAAGCAGGGCTGAGCCTGGTCAGTACCTGGATGGGAGACTAACTGGAAAAACTAGGTTGTTGCTGGTAGAGGTGTTAGTGAGGCCAGCAGGGGGTGTTCACCCTGTGGTCTGTGTGGGTCCTAACACCCCAGTATAGTGATGGGGACACTATACTTACAAAGAGCACCGTCTTTCGGATGAGACATTAAACCAAGGTCCTGACTCTCTGTGGTCGTTAAAAATCCCAGGATGTCCTTCGATAAAGAGTAGGGATGTAACCCCGGCATCCTGGCCAAATTTCCCCACTGGCCCCTGTCCATCATGGAATCCTTAATCCCCATATCCTGATTGGCATTCGGTCTCCTCTCCACCAATCAGCTGGTGTGTGGTGGGTGTTCTGGCACAATATGGCTGCCGTCGCATCATCCAAGTGGATGCTGCACATTGGTAGTGGTTGAGGAGATTCTCCCTTCTATGTAAAGCGCTTTGAGTGCCTTGAAAAGACCTTTGTAAATGTAATGAATTATTAGGGGCCAAGCCCTGAAAGGGCTGTAGCCCCTATTGTATCTGTTAGTTTCCTATATTATTATTATTATTCTTCCTCCCCTATGGGAGTCAATGGCAGCCCTATGAACCGTAAGTAGGAAAATGATGAAATTTGGCACACTTGTAGAGATAGTCATCAATAGTAAATGGACCAAATTTGGAGTCTCTAAGACCAACTCCATAGCGCCACCACCAGTCCAAAAATTCAACATTGAAACTGTTATAACTTTTGAACCCTTTGAGGTAGAAAAATGCAACTTAGTACATCTGATTCCTCTCATCATGCTGATCAAATTTAATATCTTACATTAAGACTCCGCCCATTACAGTAATGGCCATCTTAAAAAGTACAGTATTCAGTTTTTTTGCTACTCCTCCTTCAAAATTTGTCTAATTTTGTCCAAACTTGGCAGAGAGAATATTTGGACTGAGCCGCACAGAAATGACTGAACAGAATTTTTTGGACCCTTGGGAAAAAAAAAAAAGTTATGATGTCTCGAAGTTAACGAGGTTGACGCAAAATTGGTTCTGAGGCTGTATCTCGGCCAAACTTTGACCAATCGAAACGAAAATTGGTATGCTTCATCAGACCCATGATCTGAGGATCCATGCCAAAGTTGGGAACAGCGCCACCTAGGGGTCATGAGATATGAAAAAAGGCTATTTTTGCCCATAACATCCGAACGGTTTGTCAGAAAATCATAATATTCGTGTCTATGGATTCCTCGTTTCATGCTGAATCTGGTGATATAAGATATGTTAGGATCGGATGAACCACGTGACCGCCATTTTGAATTTTGTCATAAAATGTGATATCTTTTATAATATTTGACATATCTGCACACAATTTGGTATGCATGACCGTCATCATGTCCCGAATGTACATGAGAAGTTTCAGAATAGCGCCACCTAGTGTTCCAGAGATATATGATTTTTTGCTAAAACGTTTATAACTTTTGAAAACATTATCTATATTCTATATAATGTATGTCATTTTGTTCTCTGGGTTTTGCAGATTTCGACGATGTCTCATTTGTCATTTTCCAAACATGTGACTGTGCGCCATATTGAATCAAGTGAAAAACAGTTTTTTCGCTACTCCTCCTTCAAATTTTGTCCAATTTTGTTCAAAATTGGCTCATAATAAATATAGAGTGAGCCGCAAAGAAATGACTGAACAGATTTTTGATATTCGCTACCGTTCCGGAGAAATCCACCTCTGAAGTTGAACTTGCCTGTGTTTGTGTCTTTATGCTAATTAGCTTAGCATTCTAAATGGTTATTTGCAAAAATGTTTTTCCGTTCAAGACATTAATTACTTCTAAGAATGATTTCATCCAATTTTTCACAAAAAAAAATATATAATGTTGTTCATTAAATCCAAAAATCTTAATTTTGAGTTAATTTCTAATTTTAACTATGGACCTATGGCATGTCAATGAACACATGTCTTCCCTGTGGCGCAATGAGATGAGTGTCAGACACCGGATTGTGAGGTTATGGGTTCGAGTCCCATGGGGGACAGCTTTATAAAATTGTGTGTAATGTTGTCATTTAGTGGCAAAAGCTGCAGTTCTGCCTTCGAAATCTCAAGCCTTTATAAAATTAAACAAACCAAAGTATGAGTGGTCTGCTGTTTAAAGCAACAGGCTATAGCTTTGAAGATTGATTGGTCAAATTCAATGTGTAGTAAGTAAAGTTAAGTTATGTTGTTTAAGCATGTGAATTGGGCAATGTACAAAAGTTTCCTAATAATATCCAAAGTCCAAAAAAAGCCAAGAAGAGCCATAATGGGCTTGGCCCCGCAATTGCTGCTAGCAGCTATATTTATTATTATTATTATTATTATTATTATTATTATTATTATTATTATTATTATAGATGCGGCTGGTTCATCGAATAAACAGGACAGCCCCCTCTTGATTAGCAGATTTCCGAATGTAAACAACAGAGGTTCTATAGCTTTTTTTACCAGTGTGCTTGTTTTTGGACACATATTTATTCTGGACATCGTATACTGGACCCTTCCCATGGGAAAAAGGTCAATGTCACAATTATTCTGCCAAATATTACATTTCCACAGCACAAAAAGGTAAGAGAACAAAAAAGTTGCAAAGTTATCTCGATTGTATAATGCTCATACAGAGATGAATCTGCAGTATTGTATCTTTCAAACGGATGTGAAAAAAAATGGATGTGGCTCTGGCTCCGCTGAGAATCCAGGGCATCCGTGTAGTAAATTATATCAATGACTGGCTTATTCTGGCCAAGTCGTACGATATGGCGGGTTGGCATTGAGATGCCGTTCTGGCCCACATGATGTGCTTGGGGCTGAGACTCAACATGAAAAGGAGTCTGTTGATGCCTCCCAGCGGACTACATTTCTAGTGGTTGTATGGGACTCAACAATGATGTGGCCACATTTTGTCCCCCACACATATCGAGTCCATGCTGGTGACAGTCTCCAGGGTGAAGCTACGCCACAGCTTCACTGCCAAGCAGTTCCAGAGACTGCTGGGTCTCATTGCAGCAGGGTCCAACATGATTCCGTTAGGCCTGCTCCACATGAGACCCCTACAGTGGTGGCTGAAGACCAAGGGGTTTTCCCAAAAGGGGAATAATTTGTGTATGATCAGAGTAATGGGCAGATGCCTTCGTTCCCTCGTCATATTGAAAAAGCCTTGGTTTCTGTCCCAGGGGCTGGTGCTGGGAGCATCATGTTGCCGGAAATACGTTTCAACAGATGCCTCCCTCACTGGCTGGGACATGGTCATGCAAGGCCGCTTTGAGAGAGATCCGTGGGGGACCCAGCATTCTTCCTGGCACATCAACTGCCTGAAAATGCTGGCGGTCTACAAAGCTCTGAGGAGCTTTTTCCTGGACCTCCACGGCCACCATGTCCGGATACGATCCGACAACAGGTCATGCCGTCTGTGCAACTGGTCCACCAGGACCTCCTACCGTCCCTGATGTCATCCCTCAGGGCGATGTACATCTCCGGGGACCAAAACCAGGGAGCAGACATCATGTCGAGGCAGGGGCTGAGGCCCGGATGGAGTGGCGGCTCAAGTGGAAGTGGATTTGTTTGCGCCTCAAGAGACGTCCCTCTGCCCACTGTGGCTTTCTCTCACGCATCCAGCCCAGCTGGGGTTGGATGCCATGGTGCAGACATGGCCGAGGCTGCATCTGTGCACTTTCCCCCCGATCGCTCTGCTTCCGTGAGTCCTCTGCATGGCAGATCCCTCTGAGGAGGGATCTCCTGTCTTAGGCGGGGGTCACAATATTTCTCTCCTGGCTTGAAATGTGGAGCCTTTGGGTCTGGTATCTAGAGGCCGGCCTGCTGGCAGATGTGATTGAGACGTTGCTCAGTTCCAGGGCTCAGTCTTCAAGGAGACTGTACAGCCTTAAGTGGAATGTGTTTTCTACTTGCCGTAATGAGTGTGGGGTGGACCCAGTTAACTGCCTGGTGCTCCAGCAATGAAGTGCTCCACTTCATTGCTGGAGTTTCTCCAATAGTGTTTATCTGCAGGTCTTACCCCGTCCACACTCCAGGTGTACATGGATGCCATTGGGGCTTTCCACGCTCCTTTGAGTGATGGGCCATTGGGTAGGCATCATCTGGTTGTACGGATCCTCCGTGGGGCCGGAAGATGAGGCCTGCGGCTCGGCCAGAGTTCCGACCAGGGAACCTGCAGTGGTACTTGAATGATTGGCTGAGGTCCCATTTGAGCCATTGGAGTCGGCTGAGTCTAAGAACCTGACCTTTGAGGTGACCTTTCTCCTTGCTAAACTTCTCTGAGGAGAGTGGGGGACCGATCTAGGCCTTGGCAGTGACACCGACTTGATGAAGTTTGCCCCTGACGGAGTTAAGACTATTTTACTCCTAGGGAGGCTAGGTGCCATCTAGTGTGGCCAGGTCATTGGTTCTTCAGGCTTTTCATCCCCCGCCCTATGTGTCGGTGGAAGAAGAGAGGCTTTTCCTTTTGTGCCCGGTCAGGGCCTTGAGAATATACTTGGAAAGGTCAGCACAGTGGATTTGCGAAGCGGCTGGGTGGGCCACTCTGCATACTTTCATAAGATTTTATAGCTTGCACCTCTCTGCGACGCCCAGCGCTAGGGTGCTCCAGTCCTAATTGTGCCTGGTCTCCAGCTTCACAATAGAGTAGGCGTACCCTCGGTGTGGCCTAGCTGGTACTCGTTCCCCAAATTCGTTATTACTGTCACGTCACAGACAAGGGAAAAGGGTGCGAGGACTCAAGTGCAGAAAATGATATATTTATTTATAACAAAAATAAACATAAACAGAAAACAAAACCCACGAGGGGGCAAAATACATAATCAAAAACCATGAACTGAAGACATACCACACAGGGAACCGGGAGACGATGACGAGACATATACAAGGATCCAACACAGACTGACAAACACAAGGAGCTTATAAGGGGAAGAAATCAAGAGGGAACAGGTGGGGCAAATTAACCAATAATCAGATAACAAGAAGGGCGGGGTTGACAGTAGACCGGAGACATGACAAAACCCACATGTGCACACAAGACAGGACAGGCATGTGACAATTACGACAAAGTGCGAAGTTCCCTCGATATAAGGAACGTCTCGGGTTATGACTATAACCCATGTTCCCTGAAGGGGTTTCGAGCACTGCGTCTCATCGCCACACCTCTTCACGCCTGGAGCGCTTGCTTCATCATGATAATTGTCGTTACTATGCACCAGCCCCCCTTATGTAGCTTCCGGGTATGCCATTACATCTACGGCATGACGCAACACTAATCAGGATTGGAATAGTTTCATTCAGACTTCAGATACGCTGTTGCTAAGGGAGCGTCCCCAAATTCATCGTTCGACACAGTGCTCGTTCCCTCTCAGGGAACATGGGTTATAGTCATAACCCAAGACGTTTTGTACAACACATAAAGATACTGTCCGGGATGCATTTATTTAGAGGAAAATATACAATGTGAAGTCTGTAAATCTTGTTTATCATGTATCAGCAGATCAACAATGCAGTACATTATATTCAACAGGCAGTAGAAGCCCCAAAGCAGTTGTTTCCAGAACTGGATCAAGGGAGGTGACCTTACTGGTGATCTCTAACAGTATCTTGATCTCATTACCATAGAGGAACCACATAATTCCTAGGAACTCATCATGAACAGAACAATCACAAGGCCCAGCAGTCAGCATTTCAATGTTCTGGTCTATGTCACAGTATAGAAGCTACAGCTAAAGACATGTGAACACCCACACATTTCACCTTCTTGACCCAGCATTCTAGACTAGTCTTGTAAAACAACAGATGTTTGGTGATAAACAACAGGCTAAGTAGGTGGAAACAGCTTGAGAGGTAAAGTTTAAATAATGTAAAATGTATACTGCAGTGGCCTTACACCAACGTATGCTAAATTGACTTTCCATTTTTGTTGGAGATAGTTATGTTAGTTATGCTCATGGCATTTGAACATCAAACTTTAATTTCAGTTCAATCTAATGCTAAATTACATATGCAGGACAGCTGGCCCCTGTATCCATGATGATTTTTTAAGTGTAAATTTTTGTTTCAGCTACATGAATTCACTCTGACCCTTAAATGGGTCTAAGTTCAAAGCGTTTCTTAGGATATTGACTGATACTGAAGTCAGATTCAGACAGAGATGATGAACAGGAACATAGCAACACTAAAAACACATTATTAGCTGTTTGAAGCAAAAGGACAATCATATTAATTACCGTCATGTGTTCGACGTTGTAAGGAGTGCCTTCATTTACAGTGCAGCATGACTGGGGGGTGGGGCTGGGGGGTATTATACACGTAAATGATGATTACGTGTATAATACATGAAGCAAGGGTGTAGAATTACATTCAAGTTCTTTTAATGCACTTTTTTTCACATTAACCTTATATGTGTAATTTTTGAATTTTAAGGGATACAATGCCTGACTACATGAGGACTTTAAGAACTTTTGTTTTGTACCTTCTCACAGTATACAGTGCATCTGGAAATTATTCACAGCGCTTCATTTTTTCCACATTTTGTTATGTTACAGCCTTACTCCAAAATCGATTAAAATCATTATTTCCCTCTACATTCAACAAAAGTAATACATAATGATAATGTGAACGGAGTTTTGTTTAAAATATTTGCAATTTTATTAAAAATAAAACAAGAAAAAAAGTATAAGTATTCACAGCCTTTGCCATGACACTCAAAATTGAGCTCAGTTGCATCCTGTTTTCACTGATGTTTCTACAACTTGATTGGAGTCCACCTGTGGTAAATTCAGTTGACTGGACATGTTTTGCAAAGCAACACAACTGTGAGGTCCCACAGGTAATAGTGCATGTCAGAGCACAAATCAAGCCACGAAGTTCAATAAATTGTATGTAGACCTTGTGGATTGTATTTAGGCATAGATCTGGGGAAGGAAACAGAAAAATTGAAGGTATTGAAGGTTCTAATGAGCAAAGTGGTCTCCATCATCCATAAATGGAAGAAGTTTAGAACAACCAGGCCTCTTCCTAGAGCTGGCCCCCTGGCAAAACTGAGTGATCAGAGGAGAAGGGCCTTTGTTAAGGAGGTGACCAAGAACCTGATGGTCACTCTGACAGAGCTCCAGCATTTTTTTCTGTGAAGAGAGTAGAACCTTTCAGAAGAACAACCATCTCTGCAGCAGTCCACCAGTCAGGCCTGTATGGTAGAGTGGCCAGATGGAAGCCAATCCTCAGTAAAACTTGGAACATACTCTTCTCGAGGTGGCAAGAACAAGAACAAAGTTTGTTCTTTCTAGTACATTCCATACATCACGAGAAAAGCAGGTGCTGATTTATTATCTCCGTATTAACCACGCCCACTTTAAATGTATGACCAATCACACAATAGTTCTTGAACACCTGCAAGACAAAATTTCTGCTCAAGCGATGTGTCGAGAACAAGCTGCGAGAACTCCCAAACCAGGTCTGCGTGAACAAAATTACGTAATTTTGTTCTTGCAGCCCTGGAAGCGAGAATTTTTTTCTCTGTTCTTGCGGAGTATGTTGTAGCCTTAAAAGGCACATGACAGCCCATCTGGAGTTTGCCAAAAGGCACCGAAGGGCTCTCAGACCATTAGAAACAATGTTTTCTTGTCTGATGATAAAAAGATTGAACACTTTGGCCTAAATGGCAGGCGTCATGCCTGGAGGAAACCTGGCACTGCTCATCACCTGGCTAATGTCATCCCTAAAGTAAAGCATGGTGGTAGCATCATGCTGTGGGGATGTTTTATAGCAGCAGGAACTGGGAGACTAGTCAAGATCAAGGGAAAGCTAAATGCAGCAATGTAGAGACATCCTTGATAAAAACTTGCTCCAGAGCACTCTGAACCTCAGACTGGGGTGAAGGTTCCTCTTCAAACAGGACGACCCTAAGCACACAGCCAATATAACAAAGGAGTGGCCACAGGACAACTCTGTGAATGTCCTTGAGTGGCCCAGACAGAGCCCAGACTTGAACCCAGTTGAACATCATTGGAGAGATCTGAAAATGGCTGTGCACTGACGCTCCCTATCCAACCTGATGGAGATTGAGAGGTCCTGTAAAGAAGATGGGAGAAACTTCCCAAATATAGGTGTGTCAAACTTGTAGCATTGTACTCAAAAAGACTTGGGGCTTTAATTAGTGCCAAAGATGCTTCAACAAAGTATTGAACAAAGGCTGTGAATACTTATGTACATGTGAATTATTAATATTTTTGAATGAATTAGCAAAGATTTCAAACAAACTTTTCATGTTGTCATTATGGGCTATTGTTTGTAGAATTTTGAGGAAAATAATTAGATCCATTTTGGAATAAGACTGTAACAAAATGTGGATTACATGCAAATTATATACAGTGAGCATCATTTCATTACGTGCGTGTTTGGTACACTAATATCAGATCAACAGCAAAAAGAATAAATAATAAATTAATTCATTAATTCATTAAATCAGAAAAGCTATCTATGAGCTTACCCGTTTAGCTTAGTTTGGGTGCTTTTTCTTTTCCGTTTCCTTGCTCCGCGGGTCAGGGCAAGATACCAAACCTCTCCTTTTTGCTTTATGAACATCTGGTTGCAGGGATCTGATAAGCCTGGATCAGTGTAAGGAATAACATAAATCTGTGAGCAGACAGCTGAACGAGAGAAATCTCCCAACCCCATCCTAATCTTCACAATTTGCCGTAGCTGATAAAAGTTTAATGAGGAATAAACATAATGGGGGCCCCTGAAAGATTACCATAAACTGAGAGGGATGGATGTTGAGCTGTGCTCCAACAGTGCCAGAGCGCATGGAAGATAGAGGTATCAAAGAAACTTGCTTTTTATTACCATACAAATCATCTGACCGTAGTGTTTATTTACACGTAGCAACAAATTGCCCAGTAGCCCTAAGGCAAGATTCACTTGCTGTGCACTTCAAGAAGGTTCAGGAGTTTGAATATAACATTTCTAGATTTAGTGCTGGACCAAAACTGCATCAAGGGTGTTTGCAGTGCAACATGTTTCTTAAATTATCTGCTCGCATCTTCCTTTTCTTAATTGTTCTCTTTATAATTATTAAATGTTCATTATTATTTGTAATGCAGCCTGCAAACAAGCATACGACTTTGCAAACCATCTTCTCTGGTAAAGCGTTTTTTTTAAATGATGGTTAGAGTTAAGTAGGGTTAAAATAAAGGAGACTGAGGAGTGAGTGATGCAGTGAGCTGTAACACCATCAGTTTAACCAACAAGAAATGAGCTACTGGGGTGATCCAGGGATGCGCTGATATTTAAAACAAACAAAAACAAACAAGCTGCTAGTTCTTTCAATGTTATGGTTGACGTTAAAGTCATCGTGAAATCAAAACATTCTTATTTATTTATTTACAGAATGTTGCTGTGTTTATTATAAATAGTCTATCTATGCATATTATTATTATTATTATTATTATTATTATTATTATTATTATTATTATTATTATTATTCATGTACACTCATAATCTTTAATCAAAGGGTACGTTTACACATCAGCTATAGCATGGATGTTATGGGATGTCATAACCTATAATGTTATAATGCCTCAAATCAGTTAGCATATATAAGGGATGATAAAAATAAGGGATGCACCAATGCAAGCGCAGTGCTGTGACTCCCACGACTACGATAGCACCTGCGCCCCAACGGTAGATGCAACATCCAGTTCGTAAAATCTTACGAAAGTAAGCGGCAAAGACCAGCCTGCCGCATTACAAATATCTTGGAGGGAAGCCCCCGACAAAAGTGCTTTAAAAGCAGCCATACCCCTGGTAGAATGTGCTCGGACAGCCAAAGGAGACGGCTGTCCGACCGCCTCATAAGCAAGTGAAATGGCCTCGACCAACCACTTGCTCATCCTCTGCTTAGACACGGGTGCCCCCTTTTTCGGGGCTTCAAACCAGACAAAAAGCTGATCAGATTTTCTCCACAGGACAGCTCTGTGGACGTCAAGTGCCCTAACTTGGCACAGCAGATATAGTTTTTCCTGGTCTGACGACACAAAAGGCGGAGGACAGAAGGCTTGAAGAGTAATAGGACCCTGCGGGCTCGTAGGAACCTTAGGGATGTAACCTGGTCTGGAGTGAAGGAAAGCCTTTACCATGCCAGGCGCAAACTCTAAACATGAGGGCCCTACCAACAAAGACTGAATGTCCCCTATCCTTTTAAGGGACGAGATGGCCAGCAGAAAGATCGTTTTTAGGGTGAGGAACTTCTCTGATACTTCCTGTATTGGTGTTGAACGGGGGCTCAGACAAGCCCCGTAAAACAATGGCCAAATCCCAGGTCGGGACCCTCGAATGAACCACCGGCCTCAACCTTAAAGTCCACAGAGGAAACGTGTAACTAGAGGGTGTCTTCCCAAAGACACTCCACCCAAAGGAGTGTGGAAAGCAGCTAAGGCCGCCATGTAGACCTTTATTGTGGAGGGGGTCAACCCTGCCGAGAACCTCACCTGCGGGAACTCGAGCACCGTACCAACCGGGCAGTTAACTGGGTCCAACTGGCGTTCTCTGCACCATGCTGAGAACAATCTCCATTTCAGAGCGTACAGTTTCCTCATGGATGGAGCTCTGGAGTGCAGGATGGTCTCTATGACCTCAGTCGAGAGACCCCCCTCAGAGGCCAGGCCCACAGTTTCCATAACTCTGGGCTGGGAATATCACGTTGGACGCAGCTGCCATGAGGCCTAACAGTTTCTGGAACTGCTTTACAGTGACAGCATGGTCTAGCTTTGGTTCTTTGACTGCTGCCAGGATCGATGCTATGCGTATCGGCGATAATTGCGCCCGCATAATTACCGAGTCCCAGTTCATGCCTAAAAAAGTGGTTCTCTGAGCCGGAGAAAGCACACTCTTCTTGGCGTTCAGCCTCAACCCCAATTTTGACATGTGTGCGAGAACAGCATCTCGATGCTGAACCGCCATCTGCTCGGTGTGAGCTAAGATCAACCAGTCATCGATGTAATTGAGTATGCGGATGCCCTGCAGATGCAACGGCGCCAGAGCTGCATCCACACACTTGGTGAATGTGTGGGGTGACAGTGCTAGACCGAAGGGAAGTACTCAATATTGGTATGCCTCACCCCCGAAGGCAAACCTCAGAAACTTCCTGTGATGTGGAAGGATGGAGACATGGAAATACGCATCTTTGAGGTCTATGGTCACAAACCAATCCTCCGACTTGATCTGCGATACAATCTGTCTGAGTATGAGCATCTTGAATTTGAGCTTTGCCACAGAGCGATTTAATAGGCGCAGATCTAATATCGGGCGCAACCCCCCATCCTTCTTTGGCACGATGAAGTAACGGCTGTAAAAACCCTGACTTCCTGCCGGGAGGAGGAAACCTTTCTATAGCCCCCTTTTGCAGGAGTTTCTCTACTTCCTGTGCCATTACCAGAGCCTGCTCCGGGCCCTGCTCTGTGGGTAGGACACCGCTGAACGGAGGTGGCCGCCTTTTGAATTGAATGGCGTACCCCCTTTCGACTATCTGCAGGATCCAACGAGATATATTCGATAGACGTTTCCACTCGTCTAGAAAATCTACTAAGGGAACCAGCCTCTCGAGGCTGGCCTCTGGTGTATATCGAACAGCAATCACAGTGCTCTGAAGCGGCGGACCGGCAGGGAACGACTGACTTCGGTGGGGACGACTCTCCTTGATCTCCTTGATAGTATGCTGGCATGCCGCGGCCTGACCTGCCGCCGAGTACGCTTTACCCACCAGCGCCAATGTTGTCTTAAGCGGCTTGGTGGGTAAAGTCGGGGCCTTCAGGGACGATGCTGACGAAGGCGAGAGATGGCCCGCAAGTGTCTCTTCGACCTTCGGCATCGCCCCGTAACCATACTGCTTCAGCCCCATGATGTTACTATACGTGGATGTCTGGGGGCTGAAGACACGATATGATGCTGGCTTCCTCCATGATCTAGACACCTCGGTGTGCAGATCATGAAAGAACGGCAGGCCCCGACGTTGAGGCTCCGCTGCATGAGAGGGCAGAAATCTTTCATCTAATTTACTCTGCCTCTTTCTGTGAGATTCAGCTCTCTCGATGGGCCAGTCGATGTTCAACCTGGCCACCGCTCTCGTGAGCACCTCAATGAGCTCCTCTCTCGCAGGGGACTGAAGTGGCGAGTCTTCAGTCGTGATGCTCTCAACGTCTACCTCCTCAGAGCTGGATAGTTGGAGCACCGGTGCCACGCTCGGGGGGGAAGAAACCGCAGGGCGGGCTTCCAAGCCCCGAGACGAGGCGCTGGACGGTGCAGGTGAGGGCTGAGATAAGGCGAGGCCCGCCTCGGCAGCAGCGGGACCCGAGCCGCGGGGAACACGAGCCGAGGCACCCTCCTCGAAGAGTGCCCGGCGGGAGCGCAGCATTCTCAGGGGAAGCTGTTCGCAATGCTCACAAGCAGCCCCCTCGAGGGCTGCCTGGGCATGCTGCGCTCCCAAGCAGATCACACAGAGCGTGTGTATCCCCACCCGTGATGTAGCGTCGGCAGGGATGAACACACCTCTTAAACTGCTTTTCACTCGCCATTTTGATCTCAATTTTCTCTTTTTTGTTAATATATCTACAATATTTAACAAAAGGGTGGAAAATTCTCTCGATATTGACAGACAAAAACACCAAATAGACAGACAGGTTCACACAGATTGCTTACTGAAGGCACAGAAGCTAGTTCCTGTTTGGGTTCGCGGAAGCTTTATAGTTTCCGGTCGATGACGTCACCACGTCGATGACGATCGATCTCCCGAATGGACTGGTTCTACACACGCTTCATGACGCTATCACGCAGAGGCGTTCTCATAGGGTTTCGACGCAGCGTCTCGTTCCCAGATAGGGAACTGATAGATCAGTGATAGATCCTACCTCCAAAATGGTAGGAAAATTTAAATTAGAATTGAATATGGAGGATTTTAACTATGACAAAATGATTTGCATGGCAGTTTATGGTGACAGGATGCACATAACTAAGTGACAGAGCTCTCTGTTAAAGATGTTAAAGTAGTAGGCTACGTTTCAAAGCTTGCATACTCTTCTGCTACACACTCAAAAGTATGTACTTTTTTCTTCTCAAAAAGAGTACTTTCAGGACATAGTATAAGTAGGCAAATTGAGATGCAGCTATGGTTATGAACTAAATACAGACAGCTGTGCTCTTTAATCGGGACAACTAATAACTGGCGGGAAACTACAACAAAGAAAATGAGGAGAAACAAACAAAAATCCTTGAAAATTAAATGAGCATTAAATGTGACAAAATACAGTTAAAAACAGCAATATTGTGAAATATCATTAAAATAACTGATTTATTTTTTTTGTGATGGTAAAGCTGATTGAGTAAATGATAACAACAGTCATTTTGGGGTGAACTATTACTTTAAAATGCTTTCTCCTAATCTGTGTTTATATGAAAAGTTGAATAGTTATCATGCCATCAACCCAATCCCCATGGATGGGAATTGTGCATCTGATAATGAAACGTGGCAATGACAATCGAGTGAGTCTAGCAGTGTGACACTAGTCAACATTACATTTTATGCAAGTGACTGCCTCTTCTCTGTCTCCCTTTATAAACTTTGACACATAGAGATGCAGCATATGAGAAGTGTCATCTGCATCACATGTACATGACTCCGGGCGTAACTGTTACACAGGCAGAACCAACAAACAACCAATTTCTGCAACTTTGAAAGCTCACAGGACCATGCTAATCCATCTGTCATGATTTTACTGAATGTGAATCAAGAACAATGACATTTCAGACCTAATAAGTTAATGCAATGATTGCTGGTAGATTTTAAATGGCATTAGTGACCACCCTGTATAGATTAGCGACAGTGCTGACATATTACAAGGACAATGTTGGCACTGACAATCCCATTAGAACACGATCAATAGTTTGAACATAATGTAGGTGTATATAAATACAGCTATTTTATAATAAACAATATAATAGTTTAATATTAATGTAAATTTTACTATATATCACAAACTAGAAGATACTTGACGATATGGGCATTATTACTTAATTGGGCGTCCATGTGTCCGTTCAAGCTCAAAAGGAAGAGAAAGCATGACTGAATTTAGTGTTCACATGCTGTCTGGATGGGTTAGTCTTCTTGAGCCTGATGTTTAAACTGACAGGACTTAAAAACAATGATATGCTTTCACTCTTTGATTAAGTTTGCAATTAATCCGCAAATATGGCCCAATTACGGATCAACTACGATCCTGCTTAATATCGTACATCCTGCGATGTGATTATTGCGGATTTGTATGTTGTGATATCGAAGCTAAAACGATATATAGTGATACAATAATACACAGAACTTGCCAAGTTCTCTTTTGAGTTTGTGTTATCTGCCTCTTTGTTGTACTGACTATAATTTAAACATTTTTAAGATGATTCATTCATGATAGTAATTTCAGATCACAACATGTACAATAAATTCATTTAATTACCACTTCTATCTTGACAGAGACCTGTATGCATTGCTGTTTGCTGTAGCTGTCTAAAACTAAAGGCTTTTTGGGTCAGAGATTCATTAAAGGTATTTATCTGCAACAGTACTTTGTGACAATGAATATTGCTTTGGAGAAAAAAAGCATTCAGTGGAGGCAAATTAAACATTATTCATGTGTCTTTGATTCTTTTAAATCCTATTGTAATTACTTACAAAAGCTATACATCATAAATATATTTTTCTTTGTTTTCAGTCAATCATTTTCCACCACCCACCATGTCATAGAGTTTCCATATAAAGCATTTTAAAATCTCATTACCCATGAAGGCACAGTTTCATAAGATATTTTCTTTTTCCACACATCACAAACCATTTGGAACAAAAAGTGTATTGATGATCATGAAAAAAAAAATGTATGAAAAGCAACACGCTAACAGATATCAGTTCTAAAAAAAAATGCATTATTTCAATTTTGTAGCTCACTCTTTTAGGATTGAACATTAGTCTTGGGAGTCTGGGGGCATATTACTGAAAGATCTTTAGAATCTCTCATTTAGGACAAAAGCTATTACAGAATGACATTTCTTAAGTACTAATCGGTATAGGTTCGGTATAGGAAACAGAAGCATCCTAACTCGACAAAACACTAAAAGCTGTCTTAACTTTAGGACAACACTGGTGTCCTAACTTTAAACATTTTTGAAATCCATCAGTAAAAATCACAGTAAATAAAGCCTTTTTCAGGAATGCCGTTACATTTATTTATTATACAATATGAAGAGCAGCGACATTTGATGGCAGGGAGACTTTTGAAGGACCCAGAGGATATTGTGTGCTTTATGATGAAATACTCGTAAATACGTTACAGATGCCCACAACACATGATTTTGGAGTTAGTTGAGGAATAATTGACCGTTTGTGAAGACGGACAAAAGTCAGAAAAAATGGCGGATTTGTCGGATGGTGGATTATGATTGGTCAGATCACCTGTCAAGTTTCTGTAATATGGCCTGTATTTTCTACTGCACAAGAGGCGTGATCAATAGTCATAGATCAAATGACTCTGTACGCAATTGTATAAACATTCAACCAATTAGACCAATGTTCTTGGTGACATACTTTGCAGAGTGACGCAAAAACTTCAGACAGGAAACGTGTCAACAAACATGTTAGCTTGTAGCATTGATCAGCGGTTTGCAGAAGCAGCAATGGCATCGAGCGATTTTTAAAGGTTGTGCAAAAAAAAGAAAAAAAAGGGGGGAAAAAACACCTTGAAAGTGAGGGGTATTTACACCCACTAGAGCAATTTGTTTGCAAAACTAAAGATGGCATTGAGGATCGTTGAAAGGAATTGGATTGACAGTCGTGAAAAAGATGCTTCTCTATTGTCATTAAATAAGGACATTTTTGAATGGTCCCCACAGATTTGTAATGGAAAATAGAAAAATGTACAGGTTTCCAGCCTGAGCTGCAGGGCGAAACCAAATCACCAGCAGATCGGGCTGGGGTACCCATATAATTCTGAATGCCAAAGACCACCAAAATAATTCCCATTGTTATTGAGAAGATAAGAACTAAACCTTTATACATTTTGAATGACATAATATTATTTTTTTATAATATTATTACTTTATACATAAACATATTTTGCTTTACAAGCGACAGGTCAACCTGCATGTTGTTGTTTTTGAAGTTTATACAATTCAAAATGTAATTGGTCTCCATCCAAGTAAAGCAATTAGCAGATTGCAGCAATATTGGAGTTCAGTCAAATTAAAATGATTGTGTCAAAGATGTGTGTTGTCTTAAAATATCACAGCAGATATGATTTGCTCTACGAAGTTCACAACTATATTGTTCACTTAATTTGTTGACTGTGATTCAGTCCCAACATGCATATTATAGGTCTGTTTTGAGATGGTCTTCTTTTGACCTTTCAATTTATTTTTTGACTTGATATCAGCTAGAACAGACACCCATCACGGCTCACTCATTAGAGCTCAATCCTTATTTTTCTGTAGCCTGCCAGAAAAATCCATGTGCTTTCAAACGTGTTTTCCAGTAATCTATTGACAAAATGAAGCTATGTTAGGCTGCAAATTTTAGATGTCTCAGGGTGACTGAACCACATGAGACCTACCTGTCTATTGCAATTAGGCATGATCTCTGCTGTTTTGTTGACCTGTTGAAGCTAGAATGGATGAACATCATTCAGTTTGGTCTGGGAGTTTCATTCGGTTCAAGATTATTTTGTGTAACCTAATGACAGCTTGTTTGTGTAACCTAAACTATAGAATTGTGTTGTGTTATTTTGGGATTTGTGATGATGACATTATAATGTTTGTCATACTGGTAACACTTTACGATAAGGTTAACATTAGTTAATGCATTAGTTAACATGAACTAGCCATGAACACCTCTGTTCAGCATTAGAAAGTTAATCTTTGTTAACGTCAGTTAATAAAAATACATCTGTTTATGGTTTGTTCATTTTAGTTCACAGTGCATTAACTCAACCCGATCACACATAAATGCGTATAAATAGTACGAGTGTGCAATGTCGTGGAATGCTGTTTTTCGCTTGCATATGATACGCACTTTATGGCATATATACGACACCCTCTTGGGTAGGTTTAGGGTGGTGGGGCGTATATATGACACGCTCTTGGGTAGGTTTAGGGTGGTGGGGCGTATATATGACACGCTCTTGGGAAGTTTTAGGGTGGTTGGGTGGGGGGTTCGTATGTATAATACGCCATAAAATGCGTGTCATATGCACGCGAAAAACAGCGTGCCATAGACACGCCAAAATGAGTTTTGGCGTATACATTCCACGACATTGCACATTTTTGTTACTCATTTTTGTGAGAATAGCCTGATTAACTGATGTTAACAAGATTGTAATAAAGTATTGGTGAATGTTGAAATCACCATTAACAAAGATAAATAAATGTTTTATAAGTGCAGGTCATTATTAGTTCATGTTAGCTAATAAACCTAAGGGACATCAGGTGTTTATAATATTGGGTTTTATGTATTTTGCTCATTCCATATAAAAACTTTTTCTACCTCTTAAACATAATAGTGTTGTCTTCCTGAATAGCTTCCCTTTTGTAACCATATTTTGCTTCTGGGATACAAAATATGAAAATTGGGAAGCCAAAGTATTAATCATACTGCAAAAGGAAACTTCCCACCAAAAAAAATGTCCCCCTCGGCAGAAATCGTGTTCGCGGGACACTGCAGGGCACTTTCACTTTCATGGGGACAGGGGCTCAAGCCCCCACTCCCCTCACCACAGGAGCAATAGCGGCCCCTATAGCATCTAACAGTGAAAACACGGAAACACAGAAAATTCTGTGTTTGCCAGGGAAGCGTTTTCTAACAAATAACAGAAAATTCCATGTTTGGTGGGGAAAATGTTTGGCCAGCCTCTGTTAAGATTGGCTTACATCATTGCATAGGAAAAAGTTTTGCAATTAAGGGTTATCCATGTAAAACCGTCATTTTAGTGCTGGGCGGTATACCGGTTCATACTGAATACTGGTATATTGTATGTACATCGGCTATTCACTTATTGCGGTGCAATTTGAGACTGAAGGAGTGCACTCAATAATGTCCACTATGGTTTTGGACACCACTGCAATTGTCTGTCCCTTCAAATAATGCCATATTTGAGGGTAAAGGGGGTGATTTTGGATTCAGCCCTTTTATTACAGCGGATAATTTAAATTTAATGCAGCGCACGCATGAGAGTGTTTTCTGCGCAAAGAGCCGCAATGAGATTAACAACGTTCACCACATGGATCATATAAATCAGATTCAGAGCGGAGCAGGTGCGTGTACGCATTTTTATGGACATATTTCATATACTTTAGTGTTCTAAACATGAACTAGCAGCGTGTATGCGCACATTTCATCATGTCTACAAATAAAATGTATGCAATAAAGGACAAATACAACCGTACGTTTGAACACAACAGCGATGATTATTCTGCTGAAGGTAATGATGTAAGTAAATAATAGACAAAAGAAGATTGGGCAAAAAAATAACTCCTTTATTCTTTCTGTTTTAAACATGCATAATTTGTTTAGAGACTGTACTCTTAAATGTGTTTCAAATATCCTTAGACCTTTTCATTGACCTTCTTCCTTGCTTTGTTTAAAATGCTTAAGGTGCCCTCAACTTTTTTTTTTTTATCTCCGTGGTCATATTTTAATATTCATGTGTCTGAAATAAGTGTTTTATTGGTGTTTGTCTCATCACATAATCCTTTTGTGAGACTTAATTAGCAAACCTGTATGTGGAATTTTTCTACAATATTCACTCAGGACAGTAAAATAGTGCATTCTAGTCAATCATTCATCATTTACAGACAAAGCATTCTGAAATCATCCACTTAAGGTTTGTGATGTAACTGCTGTTAAATCCATTACAGTTGGCTGCTTCATCTGAAAACTTTCCATTAGACCGTGCCTTGTTTACAAAACAAAATGCTTAGAGCAAATATATATTCCTCCGACACAATTAAAATAAATTTTCTGATTTTTTTCGAGGCTGGTATCCTTCTGAAGTCACAAAGCTGTTTAAACTGGACGAGTCAAAGCTAAACTTCTTTCACTCTTCCATTTGTCCTGTTGTTAACAGACTGTCAAGTGTGTGGAGTATGTCAGAAACATAATGTCTCTATACTGGGTCCAATGCAGACAGTGTTATACCGTGTCCTAACTACACGCGACGCGATAAGATTCCAGCAAAAAGCAACTTGTAAGTCACACCAGACACGACGCGACTAAGAGATGCAACAAATCAATCAAAAACCACAGCCAATCAGAACAGCATGTGGGCAGGCTCTAGCGGCAGGTGCACCAGAGATTAATCTTGACAGCACTTGCAAGGTAATGAATAAGTACATAATCAAATTCACAAATATTACACTATTTAAACTACTAAAAAATACATACCAAGTTACTAAAACAATTGTTGTTATAGAATATAGTTGTTTGTTGAACCTTTTGTTTCAATGTGTTTAATTTCAAGATCAGAGAAGGTGAATTATCTTTTGCTGCTTTTAATATGACAAAGCTGGGAGCGCTAAATGATATTCAAAGTAACATTACACACTTTTAACATTAAATAAAGCACTTAAACTACCTGAGATTAACATTGCCGTGTTTTGCGTTGTTGTTCCAGCCGTGATGTCGCAGAAAAATAGAAACCGTTTTTAAAACAGATTCATCCCGTGCCGCTGTCGTGGCTGGTTAGGACAAAAACTCTAATTAACATGAAAAAGATACCCTTTATTGCGTGTTGCGGCGTCGCGTTGTGTGCAGTTAGGACACGGTGTTAGTGATTATAACGGATTATATTTGCTTTTGGCTTAATGCTCATAACCAGTGTTGGCAAATATCAATCATTAAACGACTGATTGTCAGTGGTGAGATGATACTTTATCGATGTATTGCTCTGGCTGCAATCAATCCTGTAATATCAAAAAGATCAATTTTAGGAGCTTGATTAAATACATGCTTTGTTTATAATGAGGATGACATCTTAAGCTCTGAATCTTGCAGGCTGTTTAATTAGTACAAATACCTCTTATATGTCAATAGATCAAGGCAAATTTAATTTCTCATATCAAGGCCCCTTTAAATGTGTTTATAGTTGTTATGTTAGTGGCTATAAACAGTGTAGGCTCACTCCTTCAACATATTTTAATGTTCTAACATCTATTTTAATGTTTATGTACCATTTTCAGTTTGTCAAAGACAAAGTTTTAAGATAATTTTACTTTTAAGATAAAAATTACTTAAGTATGGTGAACATAATACTAACTTTGACGTTGGCTTCAATAAACTCCTTATTTAATGCTTATTAATAATTAGAAAGGTAGTTTTTATAACAATTAAGTTTAGGTATTGGGTAGGATTAAGCGATGTAGAATAAGGTTGTGCAGATTCAGGCATTGATATGTGACCTTGAAAATCAAAATATTAAGAAAATTGCCTTTAAAGTTGTCCTAATGAAGTCCTTATCAATGCATATTAGCCTACTGCTAATAATACATTTACAATTTACAACATATTGTAATGAAACATGATATTTACTAATGATTTTTTGTCATAAAAGAAAAAATCAATAATTTTGACCCATACAATGTATTGTTGGCTAAAAGCTCAAGAGATTTTTTTCTTCTTTTTTTTCTTTCCTGAAATTATTTTAGCAATTCAGTTTCAGATATCATCTTCTAAACCCTCTGAGGCCTGTTGCATGAAGCTAGCTGAACAAACTCTGAGTTTCAGAGTAGGTTTAGAGTTGACAAGCCAGAACCACATCAAGATGTTTGGTCTGGAAACTCGCCATTGACAGGGCTCAATCCGAGGGGCGGGATAAATGGCTGTCTTTCAAACTCCTTCTGCACACGATAGGATAACGCTACCACCAACCAGAGCAACGAAGGTGAAACAGAGCTTGTTGATAGATTAAACATTCGCCGTATCCGGTCAGCAAAACTCCGAACACATCTTCCCTTTTTAAGATTGATCTTCTAGAGTCGTGGTCAAAGCTGATTCGAAAGACCGCCGCCGTTCGCCAGTTTCTGTGTTTACTAGAAGCAAGCAAACGCAACTTGGCCATCGTCATTATGGCCCCCCCTATCGACTCTATACACGATGTGATTGGCCCGGCAAGAGTTAGGCGAATACAGCTCAGAAGGGTATTGAGAGTTGCTAGACGACACTCGCGGGCAGATTAAATTTGCTGCCGCTAGGGTGCGTCTAGATTTTTAGGCTAGGTTTAGATTAATTTCAACCATTTCTCAAAGCTTGGTATAAACTTTCTCTGTCAACCCAGGTTTGATCCAGAGTTTGCGATTAATTCTGAAGCGCGTGCACCTGAAAGTGTGACACGTGCGGCAAACAGCCAATCACAGTGACCATTTAATTAACTTCTCTTCTTAAGATTGAGATATTGTTTTGAAAATTATTATGAAATGAAATGTCTTTACAAAGCAGGAATAAACACTGCTGCTGCGGTGAGAGTTTGAGAAGGCAGCTGAAATAATATTTGGCTATATCAATGCATGAAGTGAATCAAAGAAATATGCCTAATAATTATAGGTTCACAGAGAGCTCAAACGATTACACGTTGTTTAAAAAAAATGAACGCATGTATTATATTTATATTACTATTTGGCTACTTTTAATATAATTAATTAATTAATTAATTAATATAATATTTATATGAACATATTATATGAATTCAAAGTGACTATAAATCATATAATATAAATATAATATATAATTAGCTAATTTTATTTAAAAAAATAGTTTTTTTCATTATAAACTGCTTCAATTTGGAACGAGAGATACAATAATGGTGGCTTTATTGCATCTTTACTTGCAGCTGATTGGTCCAGTTTGGATTTGCGATCTCTAACCCAGAACAAAACTAGTCCTGCGTTCCACCCCGCTTTAGACACACACTTGCGAACTTCCCTAAGCACTTTCCCTCGAGGGAATCCCCACCTCCATTTTGAACTGCGTTCCACCTCGTGAACTGGACATGAGAAGTTTATATGGACAGACCCTTGCTCCCTCGAATTTGACCATCTACTTCATATGTACACTTCAGCCAGCTTCATATACCACAATGCAACGCGATTGTGACGTTGTCACAGAATGCTGCATTAAACAATTTTGTAAAGGAAAAAAATAAAAATAATAAATACACTCCATAGTGGATTCAACGTGATCAAGGGCTTAGGGCGTTCCAGTTCAGTCCATTGCAAAGTTTCCGCCAGTAGTGGGCACTCATGCAACATAAGCAATGACGCACATCCGAGTGAATGAGATGGAGGGAAGTTCGTGAGTGAAGGGCATAATAAAAACAAACTGGAACGCAGCACAGCTGTATATTGTCAGTTACCATAGTGATGAACACAGATAAAAAACAAGCCACATTCTTGTGGTCTTGAGTCCGAAAAACCAGAGTTTGCTCAAACTAATCTTACCTGGGTAACAACTGAAACCAGCTTTGTGCAATAGGCCACTGGACGTTAGCTTGGTCTATTTATTTATTTTTGTCATGATTCAAGCATTTACAAATACATTGTATGAGACAGTTGTTGTCAGATTTCATTGGTGGTTTCAAATAAGAGATGTGATCGTAAGCTTGACAAGCAGTTTTGGAGAATTTGATGTTTCCCCATTCTAATAGACAGGAGCTGCAATTGTATACCCAAAAGATGTTTCAAAGATGGCCGCCAAATGAAATTACTTTTCTAAAAGAGACTTTACCTTAACAATCACAGTCGTAACTGATTTAATTTCTATGTCAGAAATACTTCTGACAGCTTAAAAAATTGCACCTAGATACTTGTACATTACTTGTAGATTTGTGCAAACTTTTCTGCAAATGCATCCATTCCATCAGTCTTTCTTCTTATTCTCTCTCATGATGTCTCATACATTATCGTACGATGGCTAGACTGGAAAGGTTCATAAATGTTGTAGAGCATTCAACATTAATAAAACATAAAACCTAATTTAGGACTTTTGGAGAAATGCGAGACAAGCAAACTGTTAAAGAATTGACCCAGGTGATTGGCACTAAAAAATACTCTCCAATCACCTCAAGCCTTTGGGAACTCTGACAGGTCAAGGTGTCTCAGGTTGTCAAGGTTTAAAGATAAGAAACCTGCAATGACACTCTGATGGCCCTCATCCCTGCAACTGCCATAAAATCATGTTCTTTTTCTCAGACTTTCCTTTTCCACTAAATTCAGCACTCACTTGCACTGTGGACCATTTCTTGTCTCCAGTCAGGATGATAAGGCAAGATCTGTCAACTTTCTCTTTTAATGCCTGCTGTTGAATGGGGGGTATTGTCCTGTGATTGGTGTTCAGGTGTCATCACCATGTCAGCCTTATAATGGCATTGGGTTTCCTGGCAAAGTGAGGTGAGATAAGGGTTCAATAGGCCAATTAAGTGCCCAGCAGTACTGCTTCCTTTCACAGAGGGTCACTGCTTGAAAGAAGACCTCCTGCATTTCACTGTTTACAAGAATGAGATAGGGAATGGATGAGACATATAGATTCAGCATTCAGATAGTGAGGCTTCCCAGTATTTTGAGCAGCCTGTTTATTCCATAATAATCCAGTACCATTTTACATCTGGTGTTAACATCTGTTACTTATAAGCAAGCGCATGTTGACAATTCTTAACAAATGTATAAGAGTGGGATCCAAAATGTTTTGTGTTTTCGACTAGTTCCAAAATTGTCAATCAGCCATTGTGCTTAAACATTTGCATGCAGCCTTTTTATGGTAGGCTATGGTTAAAAAAGGTAAACATTGCCATGCAATCAGAAAAGTCCATATATGATGTTAGTAGCTGCATTTTCACAGACACTTATAATCCAATTGTATTTGGATAACTAACACAGTTGAAGTAAAAAATAAATAAAAAATCCGATTGCAAAAGGTGGGTTTAGACATGTAGATGTCCTCTCGATAGGACATTTGGTTGGATTGAAAATTGAAAATGCAATGTAATGTGATGTAATGTCCAATGATGTACACATTTACATTGCTTTAACTCATCTAAATGAGTTAAGAATTTTATATGTTTTAATAAGTTATTCAAATAATTCTTAAAGGTGCACTATGCAATTTTTTTTTTTTTTCGTCTGCTAGAGGGTGTCTATTCAAAACAAAGGCGTAGTTTGATACTTTGATACTCGTAGTTTCAGCGGGACGGCTTTTCCTGTCATGAGTATGAGGAAAAGTAGTTCTGTTTATTATATTAGATACATTTAAATGATGTTATGATGTTACTCTGCTTTTTGTCAGCCTTTTGCCAAATAAAACCGGAAACTAAGGGTAACGCAGATATGGCAGACGACTCACTCGGACGCTGTGCTGTCCCGGCTCCTTGGTTAACCCTTAAATGCATACCTTAAATGAGACGTCATTTACTACCCTGCTCCTCATTCATTTTTTAAAGTTTCAACCTTCTTAGTATTCCTCAATCAATCCATTTTAAACAATATAACAAGAAAAAAAAATATTGAATTATAATTGAATGCGTTTTTTCACTAGGTTTTTTTTTTGTTGTCAAAATTGTATAAGGTCGCTAACGACCCGAGGTGTGTAGGATTGTACGTATATTTTTTTGCTCAATAATAAATGAATCTATAATGACAAAATATGCCACAATTTACCTTTACTCCACAAGATGGCGATGTCTGATACCAATGATGAAGTGACGTTTCACTCATAGTTACCTCTGACAGAAAACGAAACGATGATACTTATAATCTGCAAAACTTGAAATGGCTCAGTGATTTACTGCAGAGAGCAAGTACTAAACACAATCAAATATTAGTGTCACACAGTAGCAGAGTTCCCTTTCGAAAGGGAACTCGCGCTGCGTCAGCTGACGCTACGGGGAATGCCTTCAGCGTGACAGGTGTCTGAAATCGCTATCAAATCACAATCCTACTGACCGTCGGCAGCTGGTGATGTCATCACCGTGCGACCAGGAAGTATAAAAAGGCACCGTGCCAACATGACAACATCCTTTCGTCTTCAGGGACTGTTTTGTCTGGTTCGCTAGAAAGTCTTTCTAAAATGGAATGAAGTATACACGCAAAGTGAAGGGAGCGTACAGGAAGTGCGCTGATCCGTGCCTCAGGTTTCTCACGCCTGGGGACACGCACACCCTTTGTTTGCTCTGCCTGGGGGAAGAGCACGCGCGGGAGGTTCTCGAGGGGGCTTCCTGCGCAAACTGCGAGCGTTTTTCCGACTGAGGACGCTCCGCTCTCGCTTGGCCTTCTACTCGAGGGAAGAAGAGCCAGCATTTGGGAGCGGTTCCGCTCATGCCGAGGCTGAGCGGCGCCGTTTGTCCTGGGGCTCCCAGATGGATCTGGCTCATCGTCTGGGGAACACAGTGCTCGCGGACGATCAGCCAGGTCGCGAGAGCAGGCGGACGGAGGAGGAGTCGGATGGAGACTCCTCCTCTTCGTCAGCCCGTGCTTTTCCAGTTGGCCTACCCCCTGATGCGATGGCTGAGTGGCGCACCACGGATCTCTCTCTCCGGGCGGCCAAACAACATAGCAGTCGCCATCGGACGGTCGATGGCGGCTAAGGTCGCCACGGAAGAGGCATCGGTGGATAGACTTGGTGGGCATCGGGGTGAAAGAAAAGGCTTTTCTCCTCGATGCCCCGGTCTCGCCCTCTGGGCTTTTCGGCACCTCCGTCGAGGCGGTGGTGGGAAAGTTCAGAGAGTCGAGGGCGCGCTCAGCGGCGTATAGAACGTGTATTCCGCTGAGGTCTGGGGCGGCGCCCAGGCAGGAGGGTGTCCATGGCCCATCAAGATCCGAGGATCATCAAAAAAAAAAAAAAAAAGAAAAAAAAATGGGCCAACGCAGTAGCGTGGCCTCTCGTGCGCCCCCTCCGTGGAGGAGTAGGACGTGGAAGAGGCGGGACACCCGCAACAGGAGGAGGGACATCGGGGAGAAGATCCGCTTCCAGCGCCCAAAGCGAGGTGGTGAGTCTCCGCCCCCGAGGGCGCGGAAGTGATGTTGTGTCCCCTCCTTTGTTGTTCTGTTGTTTTTCTTTTTTCTCCCCGGGCGCGCTTTACACCAGGCCGCGCGGGCTGATGATGAGAAAAAAAAGCGGAGGTGAGACTCTGACGAAAGCCTGCCAGGCCGGTGTGTGCTCTGCCCGCACACAGTGCATCGGAGAATAAAGCGCCCCGCCCTCAGGTTAGTGCGCCGAAGCATGCATGTTACATGAAGCGATGAGGCACTGAAAACAGCGGGTGAGTCCCCTTTTAGGGCAAACATTCTTCTTTTTTGCCGTATGTTTGGACTCTATGCTTCCCTGAGGGATATTTTGTCTACAAAAGATGAAGAAAAGAATGTAACAGTTGGAGAAGTGGGCCTGTAGTTCCCCGGTAAAGGTGGCTAGAACGATGTTTGTGATAAACACAGTGTGTTTATGTAGGCTGTATGTTTGCTAGTGTAGCAACAGTAGTTTATAAGGCTGTTTCTCTTCTGGATATGTGTAATATGAGCAGTTGAGGCCACCGCACATGCCGCGGGCATGTAGCGGCGATATAAACTGACGTATGTTCTCCTGGCGAACGGTTTTTAGCTGTAGCCACCTCTGGGTAGCGTTGGCACCTCTGCTAGTGAAATATCTAGATGAATTTGTGAGGTTAGGCTAGCGCATGAACTACAGTAAGGTCTGTCCCAGTCCTTTCTAGGGCCGTTGTTGTGGGATTATCAGACCGATGCTAGTGCATCAGGTTGGCCTAGGCTGTTGATGGGATGACGGTGGCGTCTTGCGGTGGCATATCGCCCTGGCAGTTGCCCCGGGCTCCTGTCGGTATCCCCGCAGGAGCTTTGTATCCCTACCCGGCCTCCCCGTAGTAGGGTCGTCCGGCCAATGCCCACCCCCCTTCTGCATTTGGGGGTTGTTATTAATGCAAAAAGGTGTATAGCAGAATGAATCGCGACTCAGCCAGTGGTCGTGGGGACGGGGTAGGCGTCTCTTCGCGGTGCGCAGTCAGACTGGTTTTGCTAGCCCCGCCCCCCAGAGCTAGTGCGGCCGCCACTTCTGGGCGGCCCCCTGGCTTGGTTCAGGAAATGGCCGGTTGTGTGTGTTCAATATATTTCACTTTTTGCTCTGTGTCTTCTGCTTCACCTTTTAGGCTCGGGTCGAGCTGTACTTCGCAACCATCTGAAAGCATCGGTTGGTAGGATGCTCCCCTGGAGTCGAAACACTGTCACGGCTGACGCCCTTGCGCGGACGGCGGACCGCTGGACGACCAGACGGCCGCCCTGGAGGCAGGTGGCGTAAGTTGTACTCCCCTCGCTTTAGAGGGTTCAAGGCGTTTTATGCTGAGTGCACTGCTGTGGGCATTGTGTTTTAGGTCCACGCTGGTAGGCGCTGCCTGAGAGACTGCGCCGTCGCAGAAGGCTGCTATGGGCCGCTGGGGCGGACCGACTATAGAAGGCGGGCTGGCGGGAGACGCCAGCCGAGGCAGTCCGGGCAGTTATCTCTGGGTCAGGTGGTAGGCCTCAGTAGGCCTCCCTGTGGGTGAGTTCCGACATCGTGGCCCATGTGAGCGGGGAGGGTTCTCCCCAACGATGTCGGCTGCAGCAGAAACCTCGTCATAAGTAGGCCCCTAACGGCCTCCCTGTGGATGAGTCCCCAGGTAGTGACTGGATACCCAGTCCTCATCAGCCAGCAGACAGCCACTGTCAGCCCGACTCTAAGGGCTCGCTGAGTTTCAGCACGCCTCACATGGCGTCCCCTGAGGGGGTGACCTAGGGTTCCGACCATTGGTTGACAGGATCTAGGCCGCTTTAGGCCTCCTGTAGGGTGAGCCCCGGTTCCCAGGTCTTGCGACAGTGTGCGTGGGTGCTAGCCAGGCGGCTAGCATAGTCTGCTATCAGGGACGGGCCGCTGCAGGCTGTCCTATGGTCGTTTCCCGGCCCTGCGGGGTTTCCGGTGGGATTTGCCATCGGATAAGCACCGTATGTCACCAATCTAATAGGGAACTGCCATTCGGCAATAGGCCTCTCCAGGCCGCCCTAAAAGGACCGGACTGTACGTGGCATCAAACAGGCCTCCCTGGAGGCGAGCCCCGGGAACACAATAGCTCCCGACAGTTTGCACGTTGGCTGGCAGGAAGTAGGCTGCTCTAGGCCACCTGAGGGTGAGCCCCCGAGCTGGGACGCTCGGTAGGCCAGTGTATTATGCTGTCAGGCCTCTTCGGGCCTTTTTGGGAGGGGATTCCCGGACCAGGTCTCGGTGACAAGCTAGCCATTAGCATAGGTGGCTTCTGGCGTTATAGCCTCATGAGCCCCTGAGGAACCAGTAAAGCCACCTTCCTGCGGCTCTTAACAGCTAGCACTAACGGTGCCAGGTAGAGGCGCCTCCTGGCCTCCCTGGAGGGGAAACGGTTCCCCTAAGCGGGAATGTAGAACTGGCTTTGGGCTGACAGCTAGCGGCTGCCTGCCGTTGGGTCCCGGCCTGGGCCGGTATAACTCAGTGGCGGGCTCGTGCCCTAGCACAACGAGACTCCGTTTCTGCTGCGCAGTCCCTTCAGGACAGGGAACTGGCAAGCCTACAGCATGGTTTACCTACCAAGCTGGCTTAAGAGCTCCCCTCATTGAGGGTCGTCTGCGAGCTTACGGCCGCTTGAGTCTGATCAGACGGGCAGGCCCCCCTCGGGGCCTCCCGGGTAGATCAGTCCATAGGCCTTTTTAGGCCTCCTGAGCACCCCTGTAATAAATGTGCTCAGTAGATCCTAGGATCGAGCAGAAGAGACTCCCCTCGATGGCAAGGGTAAGAAGCACTAAGCTGAGTACTGCTCTCCAGGATTCCCGTCTCCGAGTTCCGGTCTGAGGAGGACATTGCCACTTTGCAGTCCCTCAGTCTGGATGCTCATAAGTAGAGCGATGTCCGGAGGCTCTGTTTTGACAGACAGGGTTGGCCAAGCTGGGGTGTCCCACAGAAGTGATGCCAGGTGAGGCCTCCCTGGTGGCATTCGGTGAAGGGTTTCCCGAATTAGTGACGGCTGGTGGCGCCCTCGGGTCCCCTAGCCTCATTCCCTTAAGGGACTCCTTCCTTCGAAAGTAGTAGGTCCCAGGCCCTCGAGCAAGCCGAGAGTAGGAAACCTCAGTTAAAACTTGTTTAGGTTCTCTCTTAGGCATATAGCTTGGGCTATGACCGTAGGGAATGATGTCACTGGCAGCCTGTGTGGCTAGAGGGGGAGTGGTTCAGACTTTCCGCGAACACTCGTCCAGGCAGTTCTCACTGCCAGTAAGGGGCGTGCACTCCCCTCAGCATGGCGGCGTGGGTATATCGTTCCCCGTAGCGTCAGCTGACGCAGCGCCAGTTCCCTTTCGAAAGGGAACGTCCCCGGTTACGTATGTAACCTTAGTTCCCTGAGAACAGGGAACGAGACGCTGCGTCACATGGCCATGCTTCAAGGTGTGCCTGCCCACAGTCCCTTCAGACGAAGCGGATGTTGTCATGTTGGCACGGTGCCTTTTTATACTTCCTGGTCGCACGGTGATGACATCACCAGCTGCCGACGGTCAGTAGGATTGTGATTTGATAGCGATTTCAGACACCTGTCACGCTGAAGGCGTTCCCCGTAGCGTCAGCTGACGCAGCGTCTCGTTCCCTGTTCTCAGGGAACTAAGGTTACATACGTAACCGGGGACGATTTCTGTTCTTATGAAGTCTATTTCCTGTTTCCTTGTAAAATTTTCAGTGCTTTTATCAGAAACTTTACAAGCTTGTTAGTTAGAGTACTTCAGTTACATTTAATACCCTTTTGAAAAAGTTGTTAAACAAGGTACTATCAAAAAAGTAGCTATTTACACTGAAACTTTTTTATTTATTTATTTATTTATTTATTTATTTATTTATTTATTTATTTATTTATTTATTTATTTTTGCAATTAAATTGTTACTCATAACGTAATAATTGTTAATTAAGAATGTTATAATATGTAGGGTTTCATGCAACATAATGCAAAGAAATTGGGATTTCAAGGTACATTCAGGTTGGTTGGAACATGTCTCCCCCCAGTCATTTCAATGGCAAAAAAAAAAACAATCATTGATTTCGTATAAATATCCAATACACACAATACTAAAATATAGCCTAGGCCTATATCACTATATGCTGTCAAAATGCAAAATAGCTACACATTTCACATCAGTTCAAGAACAAAATGTATGCAACTTAAATGTAATACTCAGGAAAACTCAATGTTAAACTCACAGCACATGAAGTGATAGTCACAGCATTTTGAACTAAAACACCATTCATGAGCTGCTTGCATGAACAGTGTGCATTGATTGACTATTTCTATTTGTTTTGAATTGTTTCATTTAAAACTGGACATTCCAAGCTTTCTATACACATATTTCTTATGTCTGTAAGGCAAATAGCCTGCTGAGTTTTGGTTTATTAATGAGACGCACCCCAGTTTATGTGCAATGCAATATGATCGCTCCAGCGCCCCATGTCAAGATTATTGTCTGCTATAGTTTATTTGCTTCTTATTTATTAAGTCCTGGCAATTGGCTGATGAAACATTAAAATCAAGATACAAATGATAAAAAACGAAATTCACTTTAAAGACATTGATCTAAACATTAATGTTAAGCTGTGCAATTGAACCTTGCATTGTAAATTAAATTGTCAAGATCTTCTGCACACACACACACACACACACACACACACACACACACACACACACACACACACACATATATATATATATATATATATATATATATATATATATATATATATATATATATATATATAAAATTCAAAGAATGCACATTTATGTAAATGTTTTTTAGTTAGTTAGTTATTTAGTTTACTTTGATATTTATTTTTTTCATTTTTAAGATTTCATATAATTTTGCCCTCATCTAATAATATCCATGTAAAATTGAAAATAATCAAAGTTAGTTAATGATACGAACGCTTTTATTAACTTGCTATTAAGGTAATTTTTTTTTTGTTAAAGTTTCAGTCTCTCATACAATGCTCCTCCAGGTCTGCGTATTCCAGATTGCCCAGATCTTCTGTATGGACTTCAGAATCTTTTCATCAGAGATCCTTCAGGTCTGCGTGTTCCAGACTGTCTAGATTTGCCCTGATTTCAGATTCTAAAGATGCAGACGTCTGCACAGATGTTAAAACCTTCAACTTCAAGGTATCTTCATCTGCGTGTTCAAGAATAAGGACCATCTCTTTGCTCCAGGAGGTCAACTTTCACAAGTACTTTGTGTCAAAGGCTGTGAAATGGAATCCAACTCCTGTCATCCCACGGCAATGCAGCCCAGCTCAGCAAGTGGAACATAAATATATCACTTTAGCAAGCCTCTTTCCAGAGACCATGGCATTAGTGTATATTGCTAGTTTATGGTTATATAATTTGTTTTGGATTTTGCATATGTCAGTTGATAACAAAAATCTGCCGATGTATTTGTTGAATTCAGAATAAGGTTTACCTTTATTACTGTTTATCTTCCATAAGATAACTGCCATAGTAACATCCAACCCAGTTACTTGCTTCATCAGTCCTTTTGCAATTTATCAATTTGGTAGTTGGTATTTACTCAAAATCCGTTTGATAATACAAAAATGTCTTCCTTGTGTTGATAATACAGTAAGAGGCTCTACAAGTTAACGATAGCTCACAAATACTTCAGATGGTCAGAAGACAAACTTATTATAATTTATAATTCTAATTCAGTCAACAATCTGTCATGATTGTTCTTCATTGTCATGGTAAAATTCCTTGGCTGGTGCCCATATAGGAAGGAATCTTCTGACACTCTAACACTCACCTTAAGTGACATGTGACCCAATACTCAATATTAATATTAATGCTAAATATGAATAGCTATCCAGCTATAGAGCTTCACCAAGGATCCAGACCAGTATTCCCTGCATCCACCTATCTAAACACCACATTGGGCCCCAAAAAGAAGTGGAGACAAAAGAGGAGGAAAATGTTCTCCCCTGAACATCTCGAGGGGATATTTTTAATCCAAAGGTTTCAACACCTTCTTGTCCTCAGGTTTCAAAGTTATCAAGCCCAATAGCCTCAGCTTCCATGGCCACCACGCCAAGGCATGAACCTCTGGTCAGTCCAGTTCAAGCCCTAGAGCTCAGCCAAGAGCCCACACAAATCCCAGAGATCACAACGCATCATGATTTAGCATTTCCTGAGACTGAATAAACTCTGTCATTGATAACTATGGCCATCTTGTGTGTTTGGGACACATATACCTCTCCAGTTTTTAGTGAAGCAGCAGAGCCCATGTCCAGTTATGACCAGGAAGGCCATTGATGAACACTCTGAGTTGCCACCTGCCTTTGAACTCATGTGTGACATCTCAGCCGTTTTAAGATCCCTCGACTTTGCCAAGAGTATTGATTTTAAATTAACTACCTATTATATTACAACAAAGGCTGCCATCCCCGGATCCTTTGCCTGTTATTTAATGGCCTTGGAAGCTGTTCCAGAAACCATTACCTGCGCTGTATTGGTCAGAAAGACTCTTCCTAGTCTCAGCCATAGAAACTGTTTTTAACTTCTCCATCCTTACCTTGAAGGCCACCTAGAACTGTTTGTTCATAATCTTCTTGTCTTCTCCAGGCACTCAACTATGCCGGCACAGATGCAGATGGAATGCACTCAAAAACTCTGCTGGCACTCCAAAAAACTTTCTGTAAGCCAGCACACCTTATGTCAGCAAGTCAGCCAGTTCTCCACATCTTCCCTGTTCTGCTGGCACTCCAGGTGACACTCCCTGTGACACTGCCATCCCAGTTCTCAAGGAACCAAAAATACCCAAAACCAGAAAAAATATGTGGTTTGGTCTCCTCAGTCTGTTCTATCATGCTGGCTACCTGAACTGCAAACTCTGCCCAGTCTCTCTGAATGATCTGCTCCGCCGTGTTGGTCCACATCTCTACAGTGGTCCTATGCTCCACCTTGGGAGTCTTCATCTTTTCCCTGTACTTGCGGACCCACATCATTGCCTGGTCATTGCAGACTCACTGCTGCACTTGGGTACTCACTGTTAGCCCCATCTAGTTTGATCGTCTCCCTGGTTCCTGGGTCCCCATGGCTCCTCCCACCATCATCTTCACTGTGGAACTGTATACTCTCACTTTTACTGGGGGTTCCACATTGGTCCTTTTGCCTGCCTCTCTCCCAGATTTATTGCTTCCACTCCCTCAAGAATTATAGTCTTTGCATGTCTGAAATCTGCTCCAAGAGGGTATTCCGTCACAAGTGCACTGGGCTCTCCCTCACCAATGCACTCACTTGTTCACACTCTGAGCATCGATCATTATCACCTGGACTCAATTTGAGAACACTTTAGAGGGAATGCATCAACGTCACTTTCCCACCGGAACACGCCCCCTTAGCCGGGGCTGAGCGGCAGAAGAGCTGCTGCGTTACTGGAGTTAATAGAGGAAAACGTTGAACAAATGTTTATAATGATTTCGAAATGATTTCGACATGATTATTTATAACTGATCGGTCATCACATTTTCGAGTGAATCCCTAATGTATATGCGGATGGGTCAGTGTATTAAAGCATTTATGTGGCTGCTTGTCACGAATGGAAAACAAAAGTTTTATTCCAATTCTGAATATATTATAGACGTATTAATAAAAAATAAATAATTATATTGCCCAGACAGCGTGCAAAGAGTGCTCCCTTTATAATCACTAAAAGCTATCACTCATTCAATAAAGGCAATCTCACAGATTTCCACAGTGAAGATGGTATACAATGAATCTCTTATTTTCATAATGTCTGCACTATAGAGACGCGCTTGTTAACCAAACTCGGTGAGTGGATTCCAAGTTCAAAACCTGTGATTGACCAACTGCTTTGTAGATATCTACAAACATGTCTGTAATTGGCTACATTACTCAACGAAGTGAAAATATGTAGGAAATGTAATTATTTGACGAGTGCAAATACAGATACTCACTGGATCATTTGTTAGCTACTTTTCGCTAATAATATGCTATTATTACGAATTCTTATAAAGGATTACATATCCTTGACAAGCAGTTATGGGCAGCCTTTCCCTTTCCCTGTTGAAATAAACTTAGTACCGGAGTCCATATTGTATTATTATACCATTACAATAGATCAATAATCTACATTTTACTATTTACTTAACTGTGCCTGCCCACTCTTCGATTTTTATATTTAGTTTTACCTTTGGTGTCATCTAACTTATATTTTAACTTAAAGTAAATTTATATATCACTGATCACTTTTGATAACACTGAAATACATGTAAACCTGATTCAATTAATAAATCTAATAATAATTTGTTTTTGTTTTTTAGACAATAATATAGCCTAGAATTGTAATACTAATACTTAAGTATTAAGACTGTGGTCTGTCTGAGATTTTTTCCACATTTGTATGTTGCTTTTACCACTTATGTGTAAGCATATAGACAACACTGAAGGTACTTTTAGTGGGATTAAAAGCTTATCTCTCTTTAAACTTCCTTTTCTTGGTGTTGCCAGTCTTGTTTTATACCAATGAAGAAACTTACCAATGTTGATGGAAGCTTCTGTAATTACAAGACTGTGTTTTTCAGAGCACAGACCAGCACGGGTAATGGGACAGCGAGAGCCAGCATTGGTTTGCCTGTGGGTAGTTAAGGGCAAGAAGCAAGCAGACTGCCTGATTAGGTGCAACTGCAATGAGAGCTGAGGGAACTAGTCACAGTGCTTCATGGGCATGTCGTGCTTCTTCGCTAATGGATATCATTAGCCTTAGCCGACACACCGCCCACAGCCTGTTTATTAGCAACCATTACGCCACCATTGCCCCACAGCCCTACAGCAACCAACCCTACAAACCTAAAGGCGTGTGTGTGTGTGTGCGCGTGTGCGTGTGTGTGTGTCTGCGTGTGTGTGTGTGCGTGCGTGTGCGCGTGCGTGCGTGCGTGTGCGCGTGCGTGTGTGTGACAAATAGGTCTGGAGGATATTTTTCCAAATAAACACAAGACCATTCATCAGACGATTCAATTAAAAAGTTGAAATTAAATTTCCTCCAAATGTTGTCTGTTGTGAAAAACAGGTCTGACAACATCACTCACAGTTTCCTGTGCTGTCAGAATTGTCAATGTTCTGGATTGTCAATGTGAGAACTCATTTTATTTAGGCAAATGTGTATTTTAACAGTTCTTGCAGACTGTTTCTCCCTCAAAAGTTGAGTACATTTTATAAATCAGCATCAGTATCTGCTGGGGTTCAGCTATATGCAGAAAATACTTTTACGAAACAACAAATCATTTTTCACTTATCTTGTTTTCATAATTAATCAACCAGCCCTACTTTACACCAGAAACCATCAGGGCACAAACTAATGCTGAGCTAGCTGTTATGAGTTTCTGGTATCACAAAACGTGTAGTTGTCATTAATACTGTGTAAAGATTTATTTATATTGCTAAACAATCATTTAACCAGAGCATACATAAAATTACATACTGGAATTAATTGGCTGGAGACCCAAGTTTGGTTTCAAACACATCCATATATATATAGAATGCTGCATTCAACATTTTCGTAAAGAAAAATAAAAAATAAATAAATAAACTCCATAGTGGATTCCAAGTGATCAATGGCTTAGGGCGTTCCAGTTCAGTCCATTGCAAAGTTTCCGCCAGTAGTGGGCACTCATGCAACGTAAGCAATGACGCACATTCGAGTGAACCGAGGAGGGAAGTTTGCGAGTGAAGGGCATGATAAAAATGAACTGGAACGCGGCACAAGAGTGTCTATTCCTGCTCCTGGAGGGCCACTGTCCTGAGGATTGTAGCTGTTTAGAAAGTGCCAGGACTGACATTGGACACCCCTGATATACACTCATCAGCCAGTTTATTAGGTAGACCTACACCTTGCTAGTACCAAGACTTTTGTCTTCAGAGCTACCTTAATTCTTTGTTTCACACATTCAACATGTTGCTGGAATCATTCCTCTACTGGTGATTTGGGGAGTGTGGATACCATTTGAGTATAGTGAACTCATTATCATGTTCAAGAAACCTATTTGAGATGATTTGAACTTTGTGACGGTGCACCCAAAGTGTACCAAGAAAATATCTGTTGATAGAAGGCAGGATGGATGTTTGCTTTCATTTTTTTACTCCAAATTCTGAACCTACCATCTGAAAGTTGCTGTAGAAATCAAGACTCATCAGCCTAGTCAACATTTTTCCAATCTTCTATTGTCCAATTTTGAGTTAGTTCACATCTCAAGTCTCAGGTTCGAGTTGATCATTCATCACATGACAGCCACATAAGCTGGGCCATTGCAGTCAGTACCGGACACAGAATTGATTAGTTAATATCTCAAATCTTCAGATTCGAGTCATTTGTTCATCCCATGACCCCAAAAAACTGAGCAATGCAGTCTGTAGTACCGGATACAGGATTGATTAGTTCACCTCTCGAGTCTCAGGTTCATGTTATTCGATCATTTGTCAAGTAACTGTTGTTATTGTTGTTACGTTTGCTTTATCAAAGTTATTTCCCCCATCATATGGATAAAGTTTAAAGCACTACCAACTCTTTATTACCACATTCAATGTTATGGAAAAGAACCATCATGACAAATTCAAAATATTATAAAGTTTAAGAGATAAAAAAAATAAAATAAAAAAAACCTATGCACTTGTTTGTAATGAATTTTGGGAATTATTAACTAATTATGTATCCAACAGAGACAAAAGAACTAATGACTCAGAAGAGTTAGACCTGAACACAGCAGCCATATTGTAGCCTAAGATTGGTTTCCCACTGAAGCTAAGCAGGGCTGAGCCTGGTCAGTACCTGGATGGGAGACCAACTGGGAAAACCAGGTAGCTGCTGGTAGAGGTGTTAGTGAGGCCAGCAGGGGGTGCTCACCCTGTTGTCTGTGTGGGTCCTAACACCCCAGTATAGTGATGGGGACATGATACTGTCAAAGAGCACCGTCTTTCGGATGAGATGTTAAACCGAGGTCCCGACTCTCTGTGGTCGTTACAAATCCCATGTCCTTCGATAAAGGGTAGGGGTGTAACCTTGGCATCCTGGCCAAATTTGCCCATTGGCCCCTGTCCATCATGGCCTCCTAATCTTCCCCCATCCTCATTGGCTTCATCACTCGGTCTGCTCTCCACCATAAGCTGGTGTCTAGCCCATTATGGCTGCCATCGCATCATCCAGGTGGGTGCTGCACATTGGTGGTGGTTGAGGATATTCCCCCTTCTATGTAAAGTTCTTTGAGTTCCTAGAAAAGCGCTATATAAATGTAACTAATTATTATTATTATAACACTCGAGAGGTGAACTAATCTTTTTTTTTTCTGGTACAGACTGCATATCTCATACTGCTGACATACTCCTATGAGGCTGTGACCTGAACAAATGACTTGAACCCAAAGACTCAAGACTTGAACTAATCAATTATGTTTACTTGTGCAGAACCTATGGGAAGTTGTGCTTGTATGAATTGTTCATGACCGACCCATCACTAACGCTAATTTTTTAAAAAATTATTATTATTTATTTTTATTTATTTATTTTTTTCTGTTTTGGACCAGTCTCTTTAAAACATTGAGATGGTTGTGTGTAAAAATTCCAGTAGATCAGCTGTTTCTGAAATACTTGGACTAGTCCATCTGGCACCAATAACCATGTCATGTTCAAAGTCAATTAAGTCATCTTTCTTCCCCATAATGATGCTCCGTTTGGACTTTAGCAGATCATCTTTGCTATGTATACATGCTTAAATGCTGCCATGTGATTGGCTAGTTAGATATTTGCATTAAAGGGCAGTTGTACCTAATAAAGTGGCAGGTGAGTGCATTTGCTTTGTTGTTCAAAAAATGTAATTATTTTGTGTGACAAAGTTAATAAACATTAGAGAAGGATTTTAAGCTTGTTCATTTGTTCACTTTCCTTCTTCCTAAGTTGGATAACTAACAAAGTATAGAGTATGCTGTCCACCAGAAGTGTAAAATTAATGTGTAGAAAGGAAAATACTTTAAACCCAACATTCATTTTAAAGGTGATAGTTTGTGCCCCCTTCATGAGTAAATTTATTTTAATGATGGAACTGGAATTATGTTTCTGCGAAAGGGAAACAGAACTGCAGTAGCAATCAAGTTAGCTCAATGTTTTAACGTGCATACTTTTGATACTATCAGCTAAACTGTCTTTTCCCTGACTGATTTGTTCAAACGAAACTCATGTTCAGACAGATGGCATCTCTGCAGGCCTTAATCTGCAGACTGAAAAAAACAAGACAAAAAAAAGTAAAGATTTGCATAATTTGGTTTGGTTCTGAAGGGATAGCGAAAAGCAGGTTTAAAATTCTATCTCTAACACACATTCCCATTACCAAAACTAATTTTAAACCGATGACCACTATTATTTCTAATGTATAGCATAGTAAAACTTAACCATTCAAGAATGTATTCATGTTGTGTTTTAGCTGTAACTGAAACAATGTAATATTCTACATATTGATAGTTCTTTGCAAGGGCTATTTGTATAGTTTTGGTTTGTAAATCTACTGAATATCTTGGCAGCAAGGAGGTTAAAGCATAGTGGCAGCACTATACGTATTTCTCTCTATCCATCTGTTTTTCGTAATTCATCCTTCCTTCCAAAGTGGCTTTATTTATTTATTTATTTATTTATTTATTTATTTATTTATTTATTTATTTATTTATTTATTTATTGCAATGGTTTGCCACATTCAACATGCTCTGTATGTATTATACTACATTTGGTGCTACTGCTTGTGTATTTGAATTTGGACATCTGGATACAGAACATGTTATAAGAGACAAGGAAAACAGCTTTTTTTGGATCATTTCCAACCCAAAATTAAAAAACACACATTTGTAAAGTCTTGCACATTAATAAGCCGAGGTTGCATTGCATCATTTACAGCATCAGGTCAGACCAATTAAATTATAGCTTTACTTGCTGGCACACAATATGTCAACATCAGTCAGTCTTGTTGGGTTTAGAAAGTTCCGCGTCAGTTTTCATTTATACTTCTGCGTCATTGTTCGTGTCAATGTGCAATTACACATACTAGTAGGTACATACATACTAATATGATGATGGTGTAACCAGGGCTGGACTGGGGCTAAAATTCGGCTCTGGCATACCCAGCACATCCGGCCCATGAGTTCCCCGTGAATGTTTATGCTGGGGTTAGGGCCTTAAATTGGCGTATATAAATAAAACTAGGACAAGGACAAGTAATGATAGATATTATCAAATTTACTGCAAATGCAGATAAACTTAATATTGCTTTTTTTTTGTCACACAGAAATGCCCTTGGCAGTAAAGCACTGATGATTTTGAGCTAGGATTCAATAAAGTAAATTTACTTCTTTTAAATGCTGTCATCATTTACTCAATCTCATGTCCTTCCAAACCTGCATGACTTCTGTGAAACACAAAAGAAGATGTTTTGAAGAATGTTGGCAACCAAGCCATTTTGGTTAGGCTACCATTTGAATATTGTATGAACAAAAAAACAGACTCAAATTATTTTATTTTATGCTACAGAGAAATAAATTCATTTAAGTTTGGAATGACATTAGGGTGAGTAAATTATCACATTTTTGGGTTGAACAATCATATTTTTTCAAGAGTTAACACATCTTTTAAGTAAGACACTGATATCTATCTTCCATGAGGCTATTACATTTGATTAAATCTATTAAAAAAAGTTCATAAAACTTTTAGAGGAAAAAAGCTTTGTCTTTTATTCATGGGATCCAGACTTTAAAACGTCCCCGGTTACGTATGTGACCTTAGTTCCCTGAGAACAGGGAACGAGACGCTGCGTCAGCTGACGCTATGGGGAACGCCTTCAGCGTGACAGGTGTCTGAAATCGCTATCAAATCACAATCCTACTGACCGTCGGCAGCTGGTGATGTCATCACCGTGCGACCAGGAAGTATAAAAAGGCACCGTGCCAACATGACAACATCCGCTTCGTCTGAAGGGACTGTGGGCAGGCACACCTTGAAGCATGGCCATGTGACGCAGCGTCTCGTTCCCTGTTCTCAGGGAACTAAGGTTACATACGTAACCGGGGACGTTCCCTTTCGAAAGGGAACTCGCGCTGCGTCAGCTGACGCTATGGGGAACGATATACCCACGCCGCCATGCTGAGGGGAGTGCACGCCCCTTACTGGCAGTGAGAACTGCCTGGACGAGTGTTCGCGGAAAGTCTGAACCACTCCCCCTCTAGCCACACAGGCTGCCAGTGACATCATTCCCTACGGTCATAGCCCAAGCTATGTGCCTAAGAGAGAACCTAAACAAGTTTTAACTGAGGTTTCCTACTCTCGGCTTGCTCGAGGGCCTGGGACCTACTACTTCCGAAGGAAGGAGTCCCTTAAGGGAATGTGGCTAGGGGACCCGAGGGCGCCACCAGCCGTCACTAATTCGGGAAAAACCTTCACCGAATGCCACCAGGGAGGCCTCACCTGGCATCACTTCTGTGGGACACCCCAGCTTGGCCAACCCTGTCTGTCAGAACAGAGCCTCCGGACATCGCTCTTACTTATGAGCATCCAGACTGAGGGACTGCAAACTGGCAATGTCCTCCTCAGACCGGAACTCGGAGACGGGAATCCTGGAGAGCAGTACTCAGCTTAGTGCTTCTTACCCTTGCCATCGAGGGGAGTCTCTTCTGCTCGATCCTAGGATCTACTGAGCACATTTATTACAGGGGTGCTCAGGAGGCCTAAAAAAGGCCTATGGACTGATCTACCCGGGAGGCCCCGAGGGGGGGCCTGCCCGTCTGACCAGACTCAAGCGGCCGTAAGCTCGTAGACGACCCTCAATGAGGGGAGCTCTTAAGCCAGCTTGGTAGGTAACCCATGCTGTAGGCTAGCCAGTCCCTGTCCTGAAGGGACTGCGCAGCAGAAACAGAGTCTCGTTGTGCTAGGGCATGAGCCCGCCCTTGAGTTATACCGGCGCAGGCCGGGACCCACTGGCGGGCAGCCGCTAGCAGTCAGCCCAAAGCCAGTTATACGTTCCCGTTCCAAGGAACCGTTTCCCCTTCAGGGAGGCTATGAGGCGCCTCCACCCAGCACCGTTAGTGTTAGCTGTTTGCTGTTAGCTGTTAAAAGCCGCAGGAAGGTGGCTTTACTGGTTCCTCAGGGGGCTCATGAGGCTATAACGCCAGAAGCCACCCACGCTAATGGCTAGCGTGTCACCGAGACCTTGGTCCGGGAATCCTCTCCCAAAAAGGCCCAAAGAGGCCTGACAGCATAATACACTGGCCTAATGAGCGTCCCAGCTCGGGGCTCACCCTCAGGCGGCCTGCAGGCAGGTGGCTTTACTGGTTCCTCAGGGGGCTCATGAGGCTATAGCGCCAGAAGCCACCCATGCTAATAGCTAGCTTGTCACCGAGACCTGGTCCGGGAATCCCTCCCAAAAAGGCCAAAAGAGGCCTGACAGCATAATACACTGGCCTACCGAGCGTCCCAGCTCGGGGGCTCACCCTCAGGCGGCCTAGAGCGGCCTTCTTCCTGCCAGCCAACGTGCAAACTGTTGGGAGCTGTTGTGTTCCCGGGGCTCGCCTCCAGGGAAGCCTGTTTGATGCCTACGTACAATCCGGTCTTTTTAGGGCGGCCCGGAGAGGCCTATTGCCGAATGGCAGTTCCCTATTAGATTGGTGACATACGGTGCTAATCCGATGGCAAATCCCACCGGAAACCCCGCAGGGCCGGGAAACGACCATAGGACGGCCTGAAGCGGCCCGTCCCTGATAGCAGACTATGCTAGCCGCCTGGCTAGCACCCCTGCACACTGTCGCAAGACCTGGGAACCGGGGCTCACCCTACAGGAGGCCTAAAGTGGCCTAGATCCTGTCAACCAATGGTCGGAACCCTAGGTCACCCCCTCAGGGGACGCCATGTGAGGCGTGCTGAAACTCAGCGAGCCCTTAAAGTCGGGCTGACAGTGGCTGTCTGCTGGCTGATGAGGACTTGGTATCCAGTCACTACCTGGGGACTCATCCCCAGGGAGGCCGTTAGGGGCCTACTTATGACGAGGTTTCTGCTGCAGCCGACATCGTTGGGGAGAACCCTCCCCGCTCACATGGGCTACGATGTCGGAACTCACCCGCAGGGAGGCCTACTGAGGCCTACCACCTGACCCAGAGTTAACTGCCCGGACTGCCTCGGCTGGCGTCTCTCGCCAGCCCGCCTTCTATAGTCGGTCCGCCCCAGCGGCCCATAGCAGCCTTCTGCGACGGCACAGACTCTCAGGCAGCGCCTACCAGCGTGGACCTAAAACACAATGCCCACAGCAGTGCACTCAGCATAAAACGCCTTGAACCCTCTAAAGCGAGGGGAGTACAACTTACGCCACCTGCCTCCAGGGCGGCCGTCTGGTTGTCCAGCGGTCCGCCGTCCGTGCAAGGGCGTCAGCCGTGACAGTGTTTCGACTCCAGGGGAGCATCCTACCAACCGATGCTTTCAGATGGTTGCGAAGTACAGCTCGACCCGAGCCTAAAAGGTGAAGCAGAAGACACAGAGCAAAAGTGAAAGATATTGAACACACACAACCGGCCATTTCCTGAACCAAGCCGGGGGGCCGCCCAGAAGTGGCGGCCGCACTAGCTCTGGGGGGCGGGGCTAGCAAAACCAGTCTGACTGCGCACCGCGAAGAGACGCCTACCCCGTCCCCACGACCACTGGCTGAGTCGCGATTCATTCTGCTATACACCTTTTTGCATTAATAACAACCCCCAAATGCAGAAGGGGGGTGGGCATTGGCCGGACGACCCTACTGCGGGGAGGCCGGGTAGGGATACAAAGCTCCTGCGGGGAAACCGACAGGAGCCCGGGGCAACTGCCAGGGCGATATGCCACCGCGAGACGCCACCGTCATCCCATCAACAGCCTAGGCCAACTTGATGCACTAGCATCGGTCTGATAATCCCACAACAACGGCCCTAAAAAGGACTGGGACAGACCTTACTGCAGTTCATGCGCTAGCCTAACCTCACAAATCCATCTAGGTATTTCACTAGCAGAGGTGCCACCGCTACCCAGAGGTGGCTACAGCTAAAAAAGTTCGCCAGGAGAACATACGTCAGTTTATATCGCCGCTGCATGCCCGCGGCATGTGCGGTGGCCTCAACTGCTCATATTACACATATCCAGAAGAGAAAACAGCCTTATAAACTACTGTTGCTACACTAGCAAACATAAGCCTACATAAACACACTGTGTTTATACAAACATCGTTCTAGCCACCTTTACTGGGGAACTACAGGCCCACTTCTCCAACTGTTACACTTTCCTTCATCTTTTGTAGACAAAATATCCCTCAGGGAAGCATAGAGTCCAAACATACGGCAAAAAAGAAGAATGTTTGCCCTAAAAAGGGGACTCACCCGCTGTTTTCAGTGCCTCATCGCTTCATGTAACATGCATGCTTCGGCGCACTAACCTGAGGGCGGGGGCGCTTTATTCTCACGTGTAAGGCCGATCGGAGGCGGCCGCGAAATCCCGCTTTTCCCAGAGACGATGCACTGTGTGCGGGCAGAGCACACACCGGCCTGGCAGGCTTTCGTCAGAGTCTCACCTCCGCTCATCATCAGCCCGCGCGGCCTGGTGTAAAGCGCGCCCGGGGAGAAAAAAGAAAACAACAGAACAACAAAGGAGGGGACACAACATCACTTCCGCGCCCTCGGGGGCGGAGACTCACCACCTCGCTTTGGGCGCTGGAAGCGGACCTTCTCCCCGATGTCCCTCCTCCTGTTGCGGGTGTCCCGCCTCTTCCACGTCCTACTCCTCCACGGA